>NW_028292569.1:36005796-36179392 GCF_029948245.1 Actinia tenebrosa
TAGAGTTGCTTGTTGGTTCTACTCTGTGCTTCAAGGGTTTTTCTCTGGGTTCCACAGTATTCCTCCCCTTGCAAAAATCAACTCTTAAATGCCAATTGGAATCCAGTGGAAGAAGAGCCACTCTGTGGAATCCACTGTTAAGTTCATTCCCATTTACATATATCGTTTACACACAATTCATTTAAAAATAAAATTGCGGGGGGGGGGGGGGGGGGGGGGGGAGGATCGCCTTTATAGACGTTTTTGTTTCGAGAGCAGGAAAGCCGTCCATCCAAGATGCTGTGGCATGGACAGACACATACTGAGATCTTTGTTATAAAATCTTTACTCTATTATCACTCACCGTTTGGTAATCGAGGAACGATGTCGTGCTCGGGTCGTAATTCAATATCAACAGATTTCTGGAAATAAATCAAAAAAGGAAAATGAGAAAATATGCAATCTCAGATTTCTTCTCTCTTATCTCTCAGTCATTGGTGAAGGTAATGGTGTTAAAATTGTTAGTTGCTGTGGTGGTGATTGTCGTAGTAGTGGTAATTATGGTGATGGTGATGATGGTGTTGGTGTTGGTGACAGTGGTGATGGTGGTGATAGTGTTAACATTAATCCAGTGTTCTACCCACCTGTGAGGGACTGTGTAATGTAGTATTGTCAGGTGTAGCGGTGGTGGTGACAGTGATAGTGGTGGTGATAGTGTTAACATTAAACCAGTGTTCTACCCACCTGTGAGGGACTGTGTAATGGAGTACTGTCAGGTGTAGTGGTGGTGGTGATAGTAATAGTGGTGGTGATAGTGTTAACATTAATCCAGTGTTCTACCCACCTGTGAGGGACTGTGTAATGGAGTACTGTCAGGTGTAGTGGTGGTGGTGATAGTAATAGTGGTGGTGATAGTGTTAACATTAATCCAGTGTTCTACCCACCTGTGAGGGACTGTGTAATGGAGTACTGTCAGGTGTAGTGGTGGTGGTGACAGTGATAGTGGTGGTGATAGTGTTAACATTAATCCAGTGTTCTACCCACCTGTGAGGGACTGTGTAATGGAGTACTGTCAGGTGTAGTGGTGGTGGTGATAGTAATAGTGGTGGTGATAGTGTTAACATTAATCCAGTGTTCTACCCACCTGTGAGGGACTGTGTAATGGACTATTGTCAGATGTAGTGGTGGTAGTGACAGTGATAGTGGTGGTGATAGTGTTAACATTAATCCAGTGTTCTATCCACCTGTGAGGGACTGTGTAATGGAGTACTGTCAGGTGTAGTGGTGGTGGTGATAGTAATAGTGGTGGTGATAGTGTTAACATTAATCCAGTGTTCTACCCACCTGTGAGGGACTGTGTAATGGACTATTGTCAGATGTAGTGGTGGTAGTGACAGTGATAGTGGTGGTGATAGTGTTAACATTAATCCAGTGTTCTATCCACCTGTGAGGGACTGTGTAATGGAGTACTGTCAGGTGTAGTGGTGGTGGTGATAGTAATAGTGGTGGTGATAGTGTTAACATTAATCCAGTGTTCTACCCACCTGTGAGGGACTGTGTAATGGAGTACTGTCAGGTGTAGTTAGTGACGGTCTATTCATGTTTGCTCCCCAACTCATCAAGTCTTGAGGTAACGTAGAAGAGAAGATATCCTCGATACATTTACATGTTTTCTCCCACATCTCTGGAGTGAACTTCTCGCCGTTAGAGACGACTAGATTCTCAAGGCAGTTTGTTCCTGAACGGGCAAGCTGTTCGTTGTCTGGAAACAGAAATAGAAACGGGTTCAGGTTGTGTACAAGCAACTGTTTAATGATTTCCCTTTTAAACTGATCAATGAGGAGTTTCATTCAAACAGATGCCAGCTATAATGTCTGAAGATTACTGACATGGGCACCTTCGAATTTGCTTTTCTATTCCTGCAAAATCGTTTCATTTAAAAAATTATGAAAAACAAGATACAATAGAATTTGAGGATCAGAAGACAGCAATGTACCCTGTTCCCTGAAGCTCGAAGAATATGCGCGGTAATCTTCTACGAGTTTTATCCCAAACAGAGCGCGTAAATTCCACTCATTCCAAAATTGCCGAACAAAGCTCACGCGGCCGGTCTATAAGCCTGAAGTGAGATGATGTTTTACCCCCGACTCTACACCATTATAGTTTTTAAAATTCTTTCATATTAAAATTTTTGATTCCTTAGAGAATACAGGAAAAATAGTCATAATCAAAGAACAAAAGCAGTGTCAAAAAGGATTATGGTCTAGAGACGGGGGTAAAACGTCATCTCGCTTCAGGCTTATTGCCGTTATATTCGCCTTTCTACGTATGGGTTGACTTCGCGCCCAAAACCTTTATTTCGTCAAGCATGAGCAGTAAGAATTAGTGCGCGTGCGCTCATCGAGATGACGTCATTTGAAGGTTTTGATGAGCCAAATATCAAGAATAAACTTTTTCACTTCTTCAAACTCTTCAAGCTCGAAACAGTCGGTGAACTCAAATTTTCTTTGTGTTAAAATTAACATGCTATCAAAATCTACAACGTATGTGAATTAAAGAGAATGAATAAAATGCAACATCAACGCACGGTCACCCTGTGTATATACGTCACTATTCTAATTGATGATGGATGATGATGTTACGTCACACATTGATCTGATTAGTTTGCAAGGAATAGCAACGAGAGTGGACATCAAGATGTCGCTCTCTACTACTTTCGTGCTTATCTTAATCTCGACGTATATAAATCCAGTTAAAATGGATAAAAATGAAATTAGAGACATCCAGTGCAAACTTCATCACCATGGTGATAGTTTCGGTAAGAAAAATCATGTTACGAAGTTTTGTCGAATGCAGGTTTGATCGTCTTTAAAGAATTCCAAAAGTCATCATTTGAAGAGAATGGTCATCAACGCCAATTATGTCTTGTTATACTCACTCTTCCTATTTAACCTTATATCTTATTCACCTCATTATTCTATTCTTGTTTTTCAATTTAGAAGCATCTCTACTAAACGCTACGATGGTGGAGAACCCGGACATCATGTATGTGACGTGTATCCACCATACCGATGGGATACATGATTATTATTACGATTTGATACCTGCAAAAGATTGCAGATTACAGGAGAAATATATAGAAGTGAACGAAGAAAAACCTGAACAACTGGCCAAGGATGGTGAGATTTTTGTTTCTTTCCAAACCAATCAACACCCAGCTCAATTCTATTTTCTCATATGATTCCCATGTACGCAATTCTACATCAAAAACCTACTTGAATAATTAATAATGATTATATTTCCTTTGACGACAGTTTGTCCACTGCAAGGAGGCTGGCCCAAGTGTGACATTACGGAGTTCAATAATGTTACTCTTCCGAT
Source organism: Actinia tenebrosa (assembly GCF_029948245.1). Taxonomy (NCBI): domain Eukaryota; kingdom Metazoa; phylum Cnidaria; class Anthozoa; order Actiniaria; family Actiniidae; genus Actinia; species Actinia tenebrosa. The sequence continues at coordinate 36,009,157 of NW_028292569.1, forward strand.
CCCACAAGCCCAACCATCTTTATGGTATTCACTGAGGAACTACGTGGTACAAATACTTGATTGTTTTACCATGCCGACTATCACTTGGAGAATACAAATTAAACATCTTGTTCAACAACATGCAGTAAAGGAGAAATTGCCAAATGATGGTGAGTCAATGATGTTAAATCAAACTACAAAAGTGATCAGTATTAAACAAACATGCAAAGTCAAGGCTAGCAGATCTTTACTGAGTAAGGCTATCAAGTCTTCTAAGCCAGAGGGATTCTATTCATACATCTGTAATAAACATGCAAAGCCACGGCGAATAGATCTTTACTAAGTAAGGTTATCAAGTCTTCTAAGCCACAGGGATTCTGTTCATACATCTGTAACAAACATGCAAAGCCACGGCGAATAGATCTTTACTAAGTAAGGTTATCAAGTCTTCTAAGCCACAGGGATTCTGTTCATACATCTGTAACAAACATGCAAAGCCAAGACGAGTAGATCTTTACTAAGTAAGGCTATCAAGTCTTCTAAGCCATAGGGATTCAGTTCATATACAACATCCTTCCAACACTAGTTGACACATACAGCTGTAAATAAAAAGACTGTTGCTGGTTATTAATATTCTTCCATCCAACTTGTTGGAAGAACTTCGGGGAGTTTTCTTGTTTCTATTCATCAGCCGTGTTATAGTATGTGGTCTCATCAAATACTCTTACAGTTTTTATTCATACTTCTTCTCCATCTTCCAGCAGGCGTACAAGACAAGCACTTGTACAATGACACTCGTTATAACAGTACTGAACATGCAACAGCTAAGGTCTCTGCTGAGGTCTCTGCTAAGGTCTCTGCTAATATGATTGAGTTGGCCCTGGACGATGATCAAAAGCATGACGAGAAGACCCTTGGTGCTGTAGATGACATGCACTTGTCATCAACTGCAACACCTGTTGTCTCTGCTGATAAAATCGAGTTGGCCCTGGACGATGATCAAGAACATCATGATGGCAAGAAGACCGTTGGTGCTGTAACTGACATGCACTTGTCATCAACTGCAACACCTGTTGTCTCTGCTGATAAAATCGAGTTGGCCCTGGACGATGACCAAAAGCATGACAAGAAGACCCTTGGTGCTGTAGATGACATGCAACTACATCATGGTAAATGTAAGATTGGTTTTTAGTACAAAAAGACAACCACTTTCCTGTAGGACCCGCTTGAAGAAGGAGCTAAGAAAGGCCCCTTGTTTTCCTATTTATTCCTCAACTTATTGAACAACTAGCTTCTTGTATTTTCTGTAAAGGTTTTCATTCATATAACTTGACTCAGCGCAGCGGTTACAGCCCTGTAACAGGTGTCTCTGGTGAGGTAACCCGTGTTGATACAGACCTACATCAAGATCCCATCCTTCCCCCATCCTTCGACTAACATCTCATCCTTTACTAGGCGTACTGAATCACATCTAGAAAGCAGTTACTTTTGCTCAAGTCCTTTTGCTTTCATTCTGACACAGATTTTTGCATTGTTATTTCTTAGCAGACACGAGCCGCTTACTACCAAGCACAGAATTTACCGCTTCACATGGTGACTATGATTTTGATCATGGCCAGAAAAAACCCGCATCACATGACAGGGCTCAACCACAACGAAGAACAGTTGACTCTACAACACCTCGTAAATCCACTAGTGATGAAGCCACACAACACAAGCCCAAAAGACGCGACTCAATACACACGATAATCTATGTTCCTAGGAATGTTAAATCTAATTCTAGTAGGAGAAGTTCAGGGAGAGAAGAATGGAAGCTGTCGTACGGACAAATCGATGCCATGTTATATGCTGCTAATCCTACACCTTCTGTCACTGCCATCAAATTAAAATATGCCATATCTGCTCTCATTACAAAAACACAAGAATGGGCCTCGTACTTACAGCAAGAGACAACCAAGATCATTCTGATTCTCTATACTCCCGTCACCGCCTACATTATTACAGTTTTGATTGCCTTTTATTTTACCGTCAGATATTTTGAAAGGAGGCCAAATAAAAGGTAGGTAAACCAAACGTATGGGAATCTGCTAGGTGAAAAGTTATCAAAGTGGACAATAATGTTTACTGGTGATTCTTGTTGAATCATCCACAGACAACAAGAGGAATTCCTAAAGGAAATATTCGGTGACGAAACACAGCAGCCAAGTAAAACACAAAACAAAGGGAATAATGGACGTTGGAAACGGCAACAGAAAAAGAAGAAGAGGAAGAACAAGTGCAGTTGGTAAATTTAAACTAAATATCTACTTTTTACTTGTGATTTTGGACTACAGATTCTGAGGTCAAAAGCAGGTCTTCTAAGTACCTTTAAAAATGATTTCGTCCTTCACAAACCTTTTAATGATTTGAATGAACTTGGAAAGAGATTGTACAAAACTAAACAAATATCTGACGTGACGCGTCTCTATTTGAACTACATTTGATGTTATCCTGATAGATTGATATGTGGTTTAAAAAATATTTTGAAATAAAATAATTACAATAATAATTACAATAATTATGTTATGTCGAGAAAATAAAGTGGGCGGGGAAGGGTGCTTGCTTCCTCATACTCTTCAAAATATGGAGCGCAATGTTTTTGTAGAGAGACTCCATCATACTTCGAAACTCAAAAATGTCGTAACGTAGGCTTTGCACCATCACGTGACGGCAGCCACGTTAGATAACAGGAGCAATACAATCGTTTTACATAAGTAAGAATTCGATTCCCGAGAGTAAAGAGATTTTACTGTTCTGCCATCTAACCACAGGCAGTCCAAGCTGTATTATGGCTGCCAGCATGTGATGGTGCAAAGCCTCTATAGCGAATCGGTTGCCGGATATCAATGAGATAAGAGCGTGACCGGCGAACAGATGAGATTTACCTCTACAAATCGGCACAAGTCGATTGAACTCTTACCTTGTTGGACACACCAAAGAAGATGAGAAAACATGTCATCCAGTAGTACATCCGATAGCTCTTCGAAGTACTGCGTAAAAACGTCTACGACTGCGTACAGGGCGTGGTTACACGTGGTAGTCATCCACTCTGATTTCTACAACACAATAACACGTGACAAAAATTAGACACGCCTATTACAGCGTAGAGGGCGTGGTTACACGTGATAGTCATCCACTCTGATTTCTACAACACAATAACACGTGACAAAAATTAGACACGCCTATTACAGCGTAGAGGGCGTGGTTACACGTGATAGTCATCCACTCTGATTTCTACAAGACAATAACACGTGACAAAAATTAGACACGCCTATTACAGCGTAGAGGGCGTGGTTACACGTGATAGTCATCCACTCTGAGTTCTACAACACAATAACACGTGACTAAGATTTCTACAACAATAACACGTGAGAAAAATGTTGTACGTCATCCTACCCAATCTCCATTTAATAACTTATTATGGTATGGCACATAGTTTCCCGAGGGGGAGGGGGTAGAATAAAGTATTTTGTCCTTACCTCAGACCAATCTACTTGTTGATTTGGTAGTTTCATGTTATCAAATATCCTGAACACGACTCGGAACACGTCTCGCCACCAATGTTTTTGAAATGTGTTACCGTAACTTTTCATAATCTCAAACATCACCGTCAAACCCCTGAAACAACAACACAAATGTATGCATTCAGTACACGACACGGTAACAAAGAAACAAATAAGAGATTGGAAAAAAATATCTTTATTGCTGCTGTTTCTTTTGCCTTTATTGTTGTTGTTGTTGCTGCTGTTGTCGTTGTTGTTGTCGTTGTTGTTGTCGTTGTTGTTGTTGTTGTTGTCGTCGTTGTTGTTGTCGTTGTTGTTGTCGTTGTTGTTGTTGTTGTTGTCGTTGTTGTTGTTGTAGTTGTTGTTGTCGTTGTTGTTGTCGTTGTTGTCGTTGTTGTTGTCGTTGTTGTTGTCGTTGTTGTCGTTGTTGTTGTCGTTGTTGTCGTTGTTATTGTCGTTGTTGTTGTCGTTGTTGTTATCGTTGTTATTGCTGTTGAGTTAAAGTTCAAAAGACATGGCTGATATTTTAGTATACATAACAAAAACAGCCTTTAGCTGGGACCAAACTGTAATGCGACATAGATACTTAGAACATATAAGGTATTATTGTTCGTATCTTCGGTCATGTCTGTCCTAATTCTTACCTTGTTCTAACGTCCAGTTTACATCGGTTGATAATGCACGAGAGCTCAAATAGTACTGGGAACCAGCCTTTGACCCAGACCCTATCGGCTTCAGATATCACACCGTCTTCAGAGCTGTGATCTTTAAACATCTGAAGAAAAAATCATCACAAAATATCAAAAATATATGCCAAACAATTTTAGGAAAAATATATGCCAAGCAATTTTAGGGATTTAATATGTATACGAAAGTAATAAAAAAGTGCGTGCAACACGCTTCCCATGAACGTGAACTAGACGAGCATTATCCATGTGCAATTATTGGCCTTTATCACGCACACGGTACCGATGCTACCTTGAACAATAGCTTTTTCACCGCTGTCCTCACATCCGCCCGGGCATAAACAACCAGAAAATAAATCTGGCTCGTAAGCGAGAAATTTTATAACTGTGTCTTTGAAAAGATGCGATTACACGGAGTAATTTTTTAAAACTTGTCTCGCAACGCCGCGGGTGGAGCATTGTAGCGTGTAACCTCAGCACAATTTGGAAAAATTTGCGAAACAAGTTGCACCAAATTCGTTTCTACTGTTGGCAACGTTTGAGTCTCCGTTGCACCGTGTAAAACACTCTTGCAACTTGTGTCGCAACGCTGTCGCGAGAAAAGTTGCAGAGAAAATGGTTCAGTGTTATCGTGGTTACATTGATGATGCATGTTTGAACATGGCTTTACCGTTACAACGACCTTACCTCAGGGTTATCGTACACATATTTGCCACAGTTTCGTATTAGTCGAATAGCTTCCATACTAGTGTCTGGGAAGGACGCATTACAAGCAAACTCCGATAGACACTTGACAGCATCTTGGAATGAATCGATCGTGGCTGAGAAGTACTTCTCGAAAATGGTTGCTGGAAGTAAAGGAGACATTACAGTGGTCAATACAACACGAAACATCCTAAAGGAACCGGAATAACCTTCAGACCGGGTTTATTTTGAAAGCATATGAAAGATTAATCCTTGGTAAGTGTGTGGTAGTTTTTGGACCTGACTATACTCTATACCATATACACCCTGCTCGCAAAGATCTTTTTCTGCACTCCGTTCTGGCTTTTGGTCGGTCTCCCCGACCAGCCTGACGCTAAGCAAAACGACCTCTGCTCGTAGGGCATCTACCATAAGGTAAAGAAATTCCAATACAAATGCATATCCCGACCAGTTGAAAAGAAATTTCTAGAACACGAGAGAATGAAAATGGTGTGTTCACAGACTTTATAACTTCTAAATACTGCTTAGATATTTACCGAGCCAAATGTAACCAAAGATCACACTCCCTGACCTGACCTGACCTGAGCGCCTGCGCTATCGTCTTCAAGTCTCAAGTCCTCATCAAGATTTACTAAAACAGCTGGTCTAACATCTCAAATACGGTCAAGTAATTCTCTCAATTCATTCTTCCATCTACTGCGTGGAAATATGAATCTGAAGCACGCTGACTAAACATTTTATGTAAGGTAAGGAAAGAAGATCCAAATAGTCATCCCACATGACCGTATTCTCGGAAAGTAAATTGATTGTTAAATCAGATTTAAACAAAATTTGGACATGCATGATATTTTTAGCGTTATTTTAGCAGATTCAACTGGACCCGGAAATACTTCACAACTGATAAGCTTGACAGTATTTTAATAAATTCATCCTGAAGTAAGCTACGTACCAGTGGTTTGGAAAGCCAGTTCAACGATGCCTTCATCAACATCAGACGCAGCCAAATGAAACACAGAAAACACGTTCTTCCAGCCTGATTTGATATTGTGAGCCTGCGAGTGCACCATTTGAGCTACACAGCGAACTACCATGTCTCGTATAGTAGCAGATCTGAAATTGAAAGTTAAAACATTGAAAGGTTTTCTTACGGAATTCACATCAGATTTTGGCGGGAATTGACGCGGCTGCTAAACTGTCCGCGTCCCAGCTTACTACAGTACCTGTTTTTCTTCATGATGTGCTCAAATGGTCGCAGGAAGTCTTTCTGGAACCGGAAGTTGGGCAATTCTCCCTTTTCCAGGAACTTCATGGATAACTGACGAAGGGAGTCGACACAGAAGAATGCGACGTCTTCATTTGGATTACAACCACACTGTTAGTAAGTAAAATACAGTAATGTTAAATATACCATTATGCTAGTGTTGATGATGATGATGATGATAATGATGTTATTCACCATTTTCCATTCATCGGTTCAGTGGTCAAACACAAAGCATTTAGTCGAGGTTGCAAGGTTCAAGTTTGAATAATCCTTGGCGCCTCGCTTGAGCGCTTTGTGTTTGACCAGTGAACCGATGTATGGAAAATGGTGAATATAACATTCATGGTACCTTATTGAAGTGTTCACCCAGCACAGCCCATATATGGGACCATTCAATACGAATACGAGCCATATTGTAATAGGATATCTCCACCATCTTGGTCAAGCTGAACATACGTGGATGGTTGTGATTGGACAGTTCTTCAGATGACACCATGCACAGCGCTTTGACGAAATCCACTGAAATATCAAACACAATAAACATTCAGTGAAAAACTCTGATCTCATACAATCAATCCTTCTTTCTATCTTCTATGATGGAGTGCTCTCAAATGGCTTCTTGTGTGAAAATATGTTTCTAGTGTGGCTCATCAGCATTCTATGATGGTAACATTGTGTGTCAATAAACCAGAATATATGTTTTGCACCGTCACATGTCGGCAGCCATGTTAGATGGCAGGAACAATACAATCGGAGCAAAGGGATTTTATTTTTCTGCCATCTAACCAAAGGCAGGCCAAGCTGTATATTTATGGGCGTGGGAAGGGGAGGGTGCAAAAACACAATTTCTAGAGTTACAACTGAGTATCTTAAACATAATATTAATGCGTTTCTTACCAATGGCCTCCCCATCCAATTTAGTAGAGCCAGTAAATACTCTGTGGACAGAAAATGAAAATACCATTTGAAAAAGCGAAAAATGGGAAAGCATGTTTATCGTTTTATACCACTCCTATAGATGTACTCTAGCATTAATAATAACAGGTTAGATCGCAAGAAGGGTTGACTATCAAATTTTAAAATGGTTATCGGTGCTTCTGAATGGTGTCACGCATCCCAAAACGGTCACGCAACTTCTTTCTTCATAAGAATACTAAGACAATTGGTGTTAATGAACAAAACAGAACAGGGAGCAGTAGTACATAATACACATAGCTCTTACGCTATAAATGACAATAGACCCCTTGCATGTGACTTCAAAACAGCTCAATTTGGAGGACAAAAAGAAAGAATTTCATACTCATGAGAATTGGAAACCTATTGTTATGTCTTCAAATTGAGCTGCATTCCAACTGCATTCCAACTGCATTGCTGGTTATCATAGCCACCATTTTGGATGAATTTAACAAACGATTTGTTATTTGTCTCTTCTGTTATTTCATCCATGTCCGCCTTGTCTTTTGTTATGTCATCCAACATGGCCGCCTTGTCTTTTGTTATTTCATCTAATATGGCCGCCATGTCTTTTGTTATGTCATCCAAAATGGCCGCCTTGTCTTTTGTTATGTCATTCAACATGGCCACCATGTCTTTTGTTAAATCATCTGCCATGGCCGCCTTATTTATTGTTATTTTATTCTCTTGGAAATGATTCCAAACCAGCAATAAAATAACCCAAAATCATGAGATATTTACTAATAATTGTAGTTTACCTGTCGACAGCAACAACAACACTCTGTGAGCTTGTCTCTCCTACTGTCTCCTGCATAACGGCAAACTTCTTGGGATCATTAACAAGTTCTTGTGATGGAGTAGGAATACTTCTAGAAGGAGTAGCAGCTGATCCAGGGGCGTGGCGGACAGGATACGAAGGGTTTAGGGTATTAACTACAGGACCTGCCTTGACCCCTGTGCCTATCATTTGGGCTAACTCTAGCTGAGAGATGCATTTGAGGATCTGTAAAGTGAAAATTGATGATAAGCGATGACACGACAGCCATTAACTGGAACAATAGATTAAAATATAAGGCCCCGTCCACACGTATCCGGAAATTTGTGTACCCGCCCTTTTTTTTTTTTTTTCGGATACGGGTTGCGTCCACACGTGTACGGAAATTTCTGTATCCATATCCGGAAATTTTCGAATACGCTCCGAATACGGATACGTGGGGACGGTCGTATCCGCAAATTTTCGAATACGCTGACGTAAAAACAATTTTGCGCATGCTCAATAAGAAAGACTATCCGTCAAAGGGACTAGGCACTAGCGTACATCAGGGCGGATCAAGAAATTTCCGGATACGTGTGGACAGTGAAAACAATTCGAAAACGATTCGAATACGCTGCGTGTGGACGCAACCCGTATCCGCAAAAAAAAAAAAAATTGCGGATACAAAAATTTCCGGATACGTGTGGACGGGGCCTAATAAGAATAACTCAGAAATAGGTGACACCTGATTATAATAATGAACAATAGTTGTGTACATACTTCATGCCAAGAGTGACCAAGGTAATTGCCGTCTGTTTGAGCTACTGTGATTAGCGTCTTAATGGTATCAATGTTCTTTGACTTCATTTCATGTAATCCTGAAGCTGTGAGTAGAGTAAATCTTGACAAGGCTTGTACAAAGCTGTCTCGCTCAAGCTGTGGGAATAAAGGTAATAATAAAGTCAAAAATTATATCAATCTATGAAAGCATTCGCTTTATAAGACCAGAATGAATCGAAAGTATGTTCTAAGCCAGCATTTGTGATGGAATGAATTGGAGTTAATTCTGGCTTTTTTGGGAGCAAGAAAAAATGAGGATTCAGAGAAGTGTTGTGTGGAAAACAAACATGAAAAGGTGAAACCAAGAAATCAGGGGGATTGGGTGGCTAGACTTCTCCATTTGGGTAAGGAAAAGGATGACAGCCATCCCCTGAAATCTAGGGATTGCAAGTAAAAAAGCAAAGCAAAATGCCTCATTGGTAAGTCCCATTTGCAGTAAACAGAATTTCAGGCCAACACAAAGGCTATAACGAAAGGGATAGAAGCTGAAATTTCAAGTACAATTATTATTAATACTCTCACCTGCATGCCAAATATACAAGCAATACGAATGGCACACCTGATACCATCCAGACACAGAGAAGCTACTTGTGGTTCATCACAGTGCTGTAGATTGACGCTGAATGCTGCCAGAAAGGGTGTCCAGGTAACCTGGAAATTGGTTATCATGGTAAGTTGTTTATTATTATCAGTAGTTGTATATAACTGTAGTACAGTAAGTTGTAGTAATTGTTCAAAAAAAAACATATTGTTATAGATGTATTTTATATCATGGGAAAACATATGGGACATAATAGTTGGCCAAAACGTTATGTACTCATGAGGTATGACCTAGTTGGTAATTAATTTTGACCAACTGTTGAAGTCATATCATGGTAAATAAGAGAACATACAATGCTAAACCATCAGAAATTTGTTTTTTGGTACAAAAATAAAAATGGTTTCAAGCATACGCTGGCTTTGTGCATGAGCCATCCGTAATTTATTTGTTGACATTATTTGTTGGTATGTCCTCTTGTTTACCACGCCTCTCAACCAATCAGAAAGCCAGAAAATTTATATTTGTGTTAAAAATTGTATTTAAACAGTGCCCCACAAAGTTGAGCATAAGGAAATTGGGAAGACTGAATATTGTTTTTTTATACCATTTCAAAACTACAGGACAAAAAGTGAGTAGGTTTTATTTACCTTGAACATTGGCCTGACATGTTCCACGTGGGTAGCGCTGGTGAATGTGGTTTGTACATGACTGACCCCTTCTATCAGTGATTTAGCAGTCTGTGCCATTTGCTCCATTTCTTGGTAGTAGAGTACACGTCGATGCTTTTCATTTTGAAGATCTATACCAAACATGTGGGTTATGAGACTTTTTTTAGGGGTCTCTCAATAAGACAATCACAGGTGGTGTAGTGACAGTTTCATAGGGGTAGCTAATCAAAATTGAAAGGGTCTCTTTCCAAAAGAGATGATGTCGGATTGTGAGGGTCTCTTGATATGTTTATGACCATAAGGGAGTCTCGGGGGTAGTGGGGGTGGAGTAGTGGGGGTAGTAGGGGGGTCCTGATTCCCATGGACCTTTTCTGAGATACCAAACATGATGCATTGTGGTTGTTTTTGGGTACAAAATATTTTCTTCATTATGCCCCTTGTATGGTGTTGTTTCTACTTAAACTAGACAATACATTCTGTTTATCAAACTCAGAAAAGGCCCGTCAATATTATCCTGGTAGTGTTCTCTCTATTCACTTCTCATGCTAATAATCAATTATTCCAAAACACAAGTACTATTCATCTAGGATATTCAGCATTGCTATACTTACAAATAGTGTTATATCTGTTGGCTGTCTTTGGTGGGTTTCTCATTTTGATTTCATTTTGCAGGATTTCATCATAAATACTTTCCAGGTACTCCTGAGGTAAGTCTTTACTGTCATTGATGCCCTTATTCATGCTGATGTACTGTTCCTTGGTGATCTTCCGTTTAACCTAAATATCAATGTTTTATTGATGATTAATGTCACTATGGTGGGAAAATTAATTTTAAAGAGAGAAGAAAATTGAGGACTTGGGCTAAGACTAAGAGGTCATGTGCACCTACATCCCTTATAACAAGTAGTGTTTTCAGGGACCACAGAACATGGTTTTGAGTTGGGGGTTTATTTGAGGAATCTGGCCAGGGGAATGTCACGCTCACCATGAAAATTTTGAAATTGAGGCAGAAAACCAACAGAAAATCATTTTTGGTTATAAACATGGGGAAACAAAGGCCCCCAAGCCCACCCCACACCACTAGTCTTGTCATCAAGCACAATTTTCCATAAAAATCAAATGAAATATCTACTCAATGTATATTAAATACCACTTCTCCCAAATTCTACATTACAGGCTGTGTAGTTACTGAAACTTGGTTTCTTGCTCATATAGAGTCGCTTACAGAGTAAGAGTTCATTTACACAACTGCTTGTATTTAAAGGGGTTAGGGTCGTGTGACCTCTTAGGGCAAGTCCTCAAGTGAAGACATGCACCATAACATTAGCACAGATGCAAGGCTCCATTGCACTGTTATGAATGTAATCTTCAGAAGAATGGCCTTACTTGAGAGTTATGCAAGTCTGTAGTCAACATGATAATGGAGTATGCCAGGACATAAGCTGCATCAGCACTGGCAAAAACTGTGTTACTAAAAAAGAAAATTAACTACATTAGGTCCAATGAAAGAATGGATCTTACACAATGATGCTAGGATTGCACAGTTTTAAATGACATTCAACTCAGGGGCAAGGGGGGTTGAAATATTGAAAGGAGAGAAACAGACTGATGAATGTATTTATTCACTAAAGTTTAAAGTCTACACTCACAGTAAAACTACTCCAACCAAGGCCATCCCTTCATCATTTAGTTTAGTACCAACCAGAACAATGGAAGAATATTCAAATTCAAAATTTGCTGCTGATCTATTGTCTAAATACTCAAACACTAAGGATAATTTATAGAATTTGTCAAGGTGGCCTTAGTTGGAGTAGTCGCACTGTAATAATAGTATTTTAGACTGTACAGAATGTAGTTCAATCCATACTAGGCGTGGGACGATCTAACATGCATGGAAGGTGTATTACATCTGAAGGATAGTGATTGCTGGCATTGCTGGCTTTGAGATACAGTATTACTTGCAGGGGAGATTTGTTGAATGACTCTAAAATGCAAACCATTTTTAAATGACAGTTAATTGTCTTACTTTGGGTTAGTCTCCAGATATCTGCTGGCAAATTTTTCCATCATTCTGTCAATTTTTTGTGCTTCACCAGGTAAGCGGAAGTTATTTAGGAATATTCTCAGAGCACTGATAAAATCATGGTCTGTGAACTCTAGTTTGTCAACGTATCGATACATTACTTCTTTACAGAAGCTGGAAAATAAAAACAAAGTGTTAGTAAATTGAAGGTAGAGAAATAGCTACATATCATGGCCTAAAGCATGTTGAGATTTTATGCATCTGCATGAAGCTAAGAAGTTTATGAATGCACTCCAATCCTGACCCCCGGCCCTCTCCCAAGAACAATAACCCCATCTCTCTCAGTGACTGCCATGCCCTTACAATACTTACTCATCATGATCTCCTAAATATTCTCCAGATTGGGTCTACAAAGAGAAAAAAGTGTTAATTGGCCATGAAAATTTATGATTATTCAATTGAAAATTAATTCACAATTTCTTATTATAATCAATTTAATATTCATTAAATTTACATTCAAGCTTTTACGAAAGCTTAATAATGTTAATCCAGGTTAGCCTCACCTTGTCTAGTCTTTCATCGGTGTGAAGGAATTCAGCAACTTCCTCAGCTGATGTTCCAAGGAGACCATTTTCCTGAAGAAATTTGATTCCTTTTTTGGGGCTTTTATTAAATCTAAGAGCAAAAAATAGATGAAATGATAAGCAAACAAGGGTCTAACAAGAAATCTATGGGATAGTCAAACAAAGCAAATACAAAATAATCACAAGCGTTATCATGGAATGTACAGACGGAGTGACAGACAAATGGTAAACTGCAAGCTGTTTGCACCAAGATAATTGCTAACTTCTTAAGATATTTCTTAATTTATCTACTATTAATCACCTACACAGACATCCTGGGTTATCATGCAACATCGTCACTGGATAATAACTAAACTATTTATTTGAAAATTCAGCTAATTTAATTTGAAGAAAACCAATGCCTAGAGCAATTTCTCATGGACCTTACTTAGAAATGCCTTCCTCCATAAGCCCTTTCATTTGCTTTAATGATTCAAACTCCACAGGGTTGTCAGGAGTGATGTTGGATGATGCTGAAGTAGAGTTTAGGGATCCTTGACTGCCACCAAATGATTTCAGTTCACCATTATTGCTGTCTTTGTCCTCTTCCTTGTCACTCTCGTTTACGCTGGATTTTCTTTTGATATTTGGGGTGTCTGAAAAACAGAATCATTATTTTAAGAAAACTATTTGCATGCATGTTGAATTCTTAATAAGGTGATAATGATAAAGGGTGATAATGAGATGATACTGATGAAGATTGAGGGCAACAAGGAAGGTAAGCAGATGATGACGGTGGCAATGATGATGATGATCTTAATGGATATAAGATGATTATGTTTTCTAGAGATCTTTGTTTACTCATTTAACTACAAAGGCGGTATCTACAAGGCTATGACAGAGGAATGAAGTCTGCTGCATGATTTTTTAACAGGTACAGCGCTCTAATTTAAAGATCTTAAAGATCACCAGCACATTTTCAAAATGGTATCCATGTGCGCCTTTGTCCTTGCCTTCCTAGTTGTTCTCTCTAAGACATGTAAAAAAAATCAGCAGACATTCTAGCAAGGACGGCAATGCCATAGACTACATGGTGCTCGCAGGAAGAACACTTTGAATACATGCTCATGTCATCGTTTTGGCGTCACTGTCCTTTAGACTTGTCAATGCGTAAGATCTCTAATAATATCAGTTAATAATTAATTACCTCCAGTAGAAACCTGAGAGTTAGGGTTGATGTAAAGCTCTCTGCTCCATTCCACCATGCACTTTAGTATAGATACCAAACACTCTAGTCCTTTGACACGCATACTCCTCTCCTGGACCTGTACAACATCAACCAGAACATTTAAAAACCATTTAACAACTCAAAAACATCAAAACAATAAGGTTATATATCCATTATAAGGTTATATATCCATTATAAGCCTTTATTCTTATAAGGTTACTGATAGCGACACCCTGCCTTACATACTTACCGGTGTTGCTCCCAGTTCAATGGCTTGTCTTCCTTGTGCTATTTTAGACAGATCACCTGTTAAGCGCTCAAATATGTTGGATAGTGACATGTCGCAGTCATAATTAAGGTAGATGTCAACCACACACTGAGCATCTGGTGAAGAGAAACACAGTGTAATCAATATATAGATTGAATATATTAGTGGTACACTTTTTAATGACGGCATGAAATTGAAGATCTTCTTACATGGTGAATTTTTTTTTAAAGTTATGTGTCAGACGAGTAAAGTATACCACTTGATCACATGATGTTCAATTTACTTGTATATCATTCTATCACTTATTGTATTAGGTCCATTTTGCATAAGGTGGAAAGGTTTCCACAGTGGATCTGGATTGTTTGCTTTTTTTGTTCATTCATTTTTTTGGGAATCTCAATTCTCACAATAATCAAGTTTCATTCAACATTTCAACCAAACTTCATTGGCCCTCCTCAGGATCTGGTGTTGCTGAATTTTTTTCTAGTATTGCATTCGATAGCTCAAGATTCGCACAAAACCTGAAAATTCTCCTGAATAGCAAAGCCTAAAGTTCTATAGATGATACCTGAGCAAATCCTGGTGAGAGCCTGCATTACCATCCACTTGTGCTGGAATGAGCTTGTGTGTGTCTCAAGAATATTGAGAAAAATCTCTTTGAAGAAAACCTTAAAGAAAAGGTGAGCAAAGAGTTAACCAAATGATACAGGTAAAAATATATTGCCCATAACACTGCCTCAGATGGGGTGGGGAAGGGGGACGGGGCTACAGTCCCCCAACTTTTCCCATGCAAGTCTCTTATATTTTCTAATCTCAGCCCCCGCCCCTGCACTTTATAGGGTGCTCTGCAGCCCCTGCATAACTATGAACTTTAGGTGGTTGGAAAAATAGCATGTAAAACTCCTTTGAATGTTTTTAGTGGGAGGGGGTGGGGGGCTACATTTAGGTTTTGATTTTGCAGTTCTAATCTTAATACTGTTTATGAATGTTTATAAGAAACAAGTAGATCTTTGGAAATTGAAGGGTTATAGCCCCCTTAATGCTCCTACAAAAATTACTTAATTGCATGCATGGTTTGAATGATAGACAAGCTTCAATAAAATTGCAGTCTTAGAGTAGAATAATCAGCTACTGTAATACTTTTTTCCCCCAGTTTATTTTCAATAATGATAAATGCTATAAGGACCACTTACTTCTATCTGCATTTTCAAATGAGTCTTGAAGGAAGACAGGAGAGTTAGAAAGATTGCTAATGACAGCTCGAAGACTGATGGTACAGACGATACGCCATTCTTGGATAGAGCTACACACAGGTACTGTTTGATAGCAGTGATAAACATCTCATGGTCACGGAATATAGGACCAGCATTTTGTAAGCATGACAACAGAAGTTCTAGAGACAAGATCTTGGATCTCAGCTCATGGGACCTGAAACATTAATATTAAATGAAATATTTTTGATTTAAGGAGCAATTACATGGGCAATCATTTTTGCAACTTGTCTTGCAATATATTCAAATATTTCAAATATTTTATGAGTTTATTAAAACATAAGCAATGAAAATACATACTTTGGATCTAGTGGACCATCTGCCAGTGGTTTCATTGACAGCTTACACAATGATCTGAACACTAAAAAAGCATCTTTTTGAGTGACATGTGAGAATTTGACTGGACCAGGCTGCTGACCAGTAAGAGATGTTGCAGAGTTACTGCCGTCAACTGACTTGGTTTCGTCATGATCATCTGTAACATGAGAATCTATGGACCTTGAATCTTCTGGGATGATGTCTGGAACAGCTGCAGGTTCTAGAGATGGTTCATCTTGTTTGGAGTCTTCGGCTGTATCACCACCAGTAGGGAGGGGTTGGTGTTCAATACTATTTTGAAGGCCAGTTTCTTTGTCAACTTTCTTTGTAACATCAGACTCAGTTTCAGTAACTTCAGGTTGTTGTTGTTGTTGAGGTTGTTGTTGTTGTTGTTGTGTATCTGTGACTTCTTCATCTGGTTCTGGTTCTTTTTCAGCTTCCCCATTAGTAGCTGGTGATTGATCTGGAATAAATAGAGTCCAAGGAATGCAAGGATTTGATGTTAAATCATCAAAGGAAGGTAGGAAAATAGAAAATAGTGGGGGGTTTTGATGGTTATTTAGGAATATGTTAGGATAGAGTAGTAGGGTGGGGGTCACATAGGGTAGGTTAGGGTATGATAGAGCTGAATTGGATGAAACAATGTGGGATAGGATAATTTAGGATGAGAAACGTCAGGAAGTGATTGCATGGGATGAGATCCAGATGGGAGAGGTCAGGATGGAAAGGGAGTGAAAATGAAGGGATAGGACAGGAAAGAGAGGCATGAAAAGCATACACACGCAGAAAAAAGATGAAAAAAGAAAAATCAAATAAAAGAAAGGGATGAAAGATGAGAAGACAAAATAAAAATAGGTCATTTAATTTTCATTGGTTATTTTTATTGCTTGCACATTAGATGTCAGATTAGAATTTGATGCAAATAATAATAATGATAATAATAATAATAATAATAGGAGAAAATTATCATAACAAACCTTTAGTAATATCTTCCTCGCTTTCCTAGAAATTAAAAAAAATGGTTTTCAGTATTTCTGCAGTAAAAATATGCCTTGTAGAAAACCATTCCTCTAATGACCTTCCATAAGGGAACAGTTTTTTAAAGACAATCACTTATAATGCAACATTTGCTTTATGTTATTGTGCCTAATGTATTTTGGTATAAATAAGAGTAGTACATTATTGTAAGTGTAGCAAAGTAATTTATGATCATTTGCCTTTCATTATTTTTTGTCCCACTCTTTTTGAATAAAGACTTCACTTCTCAATAACAAGAATTTCTCCTTTTTGGTCACTCACCTCTTTGTTGTTACTTGGGTCTTCTTCTGTTTTGTTCGCCTCAATGTTTTCTTCTTTATCTTGTTGTGGTTGAGTCTGAGGTTCATGTTCTTCACAGTCTTTGATAACTTCATCATTCTGATCATCTGATAGAGAAGAACAAGATAAGTCAACCAATAACATTACAATCTTCATAATAAATTGTTACCAATTATTTGACATCTCCATCATCATGATGGGCATCAATCATCATCATC
The DNA here is from genome assembly GCF_029948245.1 of Actinia tenebrosa. Classification (NCBI taxonomy): domain Eukaryota; kingdom Metazoa; phylum Cnidaria; class Anthozoa; order Actiniaria; family Actiniidae; genus Actinia; species Actinia tenebrosa. The sequence continues at coordinate 36,026,293 of NW_028292569.1, forward strand.
ATCATCCACCATCACCATCATAATAAGTATCACCTTTATTGACATCCCTGTCCTCACCATCATCATGATGGGCATCAATCAACATCATCATCCACCATCATCATAATAAGTATCACCTTGACATCCCTGTCCTCACCATCATCATGATGGGCATCAATCATCATCATCATCCACCATCATCATAATAAGTATCACCTTTATTGACATCCCTGTCCTCACCATCATCATGATGGGCATCAATCAACATCATCATCCACCATCATCATGATAAGTATCACCTTGACATCCCTGTCCTCACCATCATCATGATGGGCATCAATCATCATCATCATCCACCATCATCATAATAAGTATCACCTTGACATCCCTGTCCTCACCATCATCATGATGGGCATCAATCATCATCATCATCCACCATCATCATAATTAGTATCACCTTGACATCCCTGTCCTCACCATCATCATGATGGGCATCAATCATCATCATCATCCACCATCATCATGATAAGTATCACCTTGACATCCCTGTCCTCACCATCATCATGATGGGCATCAATCATCATCATCATCCACCATCATCATAATAAGTATCACCTTGACATCCCTGTCCTCACCATCATCATGATGGGCGTCAATCATCATCATCATCCACCATCATCATGATAAGTATGACCTTGACATCCCTGTCCTCACCATCATCATGATGGGCATCAATCATCATCATCATCATTATTCCACCAACATCATAATAAGTATCACCTTGACATCCCTGTCCTCACCATCATCATGATGGGCATCAATCATCATCATCATCCACCATCATCATGAAAAGTATCACCTTGACATCCCTGTCCTCACCATCATCATGATGGGCATCAATCATCATCATCATCCACCATCATCATAATAAGTATCACCTTGACATCCCTGTCCTCACCATCATCATGATGGGCATCAATCAACATCATCATCCACCATCATCATGATAAGTATCACCTTGACATCCCTGTCCTCACCATCATCATGATGGGCATCAATCATCATCATCATCATCCACCATCACCATCATAATAAGTATCACCTTTATTGACATCCCTGTCCTCACCATCATCATGATGGGCATCAATCAACATCATCATCCACCATCATCATGATAAGTATCACCTTGACATCCCTGTCCTCACCATCATCATGATGGGCATCAATCATCATCATCATCCACCATCATCATAATAAGTATCACCTTGACATCCCTGTCCTCACCATCATCATGATGGGCATCAATCATCATCATCATCCACCATCATCATGATAAGTATCACCTTGACATCCCTGTCCTCACCATCATCATGATGGGCATCAATCATCATCATCATCCACCATCATCATAATAAGTATCACCTTGACATCCCTGTCCTCACCATCATCATGATGGGCATCAATCAACATCATCATCCACCATCATCATAATAAGTATCACCTTGACATCCCTGTCCTCACCATCATCATGATGGGCATCAATCATCATCATCATCATCCACCATCACCATCATAATAAGTATCACCTTTATTGACATCCCTGTCCTCACCATCATCATGATGGGCATCAATCAACATCATCATCCACCATCATCATGATAAGTATCACCTTGACATCCCTGTCCTCACCATCATCATGATGGGCATCAATCATCATCATCATCCACCATCATCATAATAAGTATCACCTTGACATCCCTGTCCTCACCATCATCATGATGGGCATCAATCAACATCATCATCATCATCCACCATCATCATAATATGTATCACCTTGACATCCCTGTCCTCACCATCATCATGATGGGCATCAATCAACATCATCATCCACCATCATCATGATAAGTATGACCTTGACATCCCTGTCCTCACCATCATCATGATGGGCATCAATCAACATCATCATCATTATTCCACCATCATCATAATAAGTATGACCTTGTCATCCCCATCCTCTCCCATCCTCATGATGGGCATCAATCATCTCTATCATCATAATCAATCATTATTTTATCATCATTATCATCATCATCATCATCCATCATCATCTTAATCAGTATCACCTTGACATCCCCATCCTCTCCATCATCATGATGGGCATCAGCCATCTCTATCATCATAATCAATCACTGCTTTATCATCATCATCATCATCATCATCATTATAGTTAATCTTTAACCTTTCATCGAATATTAGTCATTAGCAAACTTCAGATTGAAATAAAAGTTTACATCTTTTCAATTACTACACATGTGCTAGAGCCTGACACCATCCTGCCACAGTCAACAAAATTTTGTCCTTGTCTCTATTTATACAAATGAGATTTTTGCAAAAAGTCATCATCAAAAGTACAAGGAAAAGGAAAAGTCCAAACTTGTACTCTTGTACTCATAGTCGTTCTTCGATCTGAAGCTCACTATCATTATATTGCCATTTCATTTTCCTCTTTCCTCTCTTTTTCCACTATCACTATCATTTTCATTTTCCTCTGTCATAATCAACATCAGGATATATTACCTTGTAAATCAACCCCTTCATCAACATCCTGTTCAGATGGTATGACAGCTTCCTCTCCACCTTCCTTTGTCTTGTCAGTTTTTTCTTCCACTGCTTGATGTATACGAGGATCTGTTTCCGTTGTCGATTCTTCATTTTTGGAGTTAGAATCAGTAGCTTCCTCGTCAGTGTGCTTGTCCACTTGTGTTAAAGTACCTGCTTCTGAAGCACTGTCTTCAATTGGTGAACTGTCAGGGTTATTGCTGTTGGACTCACTTTCTTCTCTTGTCTTATGTTCATCAGATACAACTGACCCTGGTGGGGTGAGGGTAGTTTTTGTCCTGTCACTGTCGTCTGTTGTTGATATGCTACTACTTTCATTCTCTTTCATCATTTCCTCCTCTTCTTCTTCAATTGCCTGAATGAAACAGAAATTAAAACAAATTAATGAAAAGGAAAAACTGAAACAAAGTTTTATACAAAGACAACAAAGAAAATACTTCAAAATCCCAAAGATCTAAGATCTAAGAAGAAACTTATATCTGAGAAATTTCCCTGTAAATTAAAACTGCTGTTAAAATATTTTTTAAAATAATCAATAATTCTTCCGATTTTAGTAAGTTGTATGTTACCCTTCATTAATATTAAAATGTGAAATATAATCATAAAAAAACAGATTTGCAAAGAATTTTAAACATTATGTTCTACAGTTTTTAAAACTTAAAAATGCATATTTCCCTATTGATATGGCTTTTAGTAAAGTTGTCTAACATTGTGGTTGAACACATAATTAGAAGATCTGTTATCATAAAAGTGTTATTACCTAGTCTAAGTTTTCTTAGGAAGGTCATCACAAAAAGTAATTTTTTTTCTGAAGAGTGGGAAATATATACAATACTTGCAGCACATACGATTAAAATAACAAAATAGCGTAACTACACTTACAGCCTGCTGCTCCATCCGTTGAAATATCACACTAATCATTTGACTCAAGGTGGCTTTTGCTGTGGTCTGATTGATGAGGTTACGACTTGCCAAGTAGATGTTATAACATGTGCGCACAGCCTGTAGTAAGGTACCTTCATGTACTTCACATGTATTGGAAGTCACTGCCGTTAACAGGGCCTATAATAATGAGTGATGTATAATAGTTATAACATGGATAAATTGGAATCTCATTTAAAGGATATCCGCCTTGATAGACTAGCACAATGATAAATGCATGAACAATGAAAGTATTTTATACAGTCTCCCCACATGTGAGTGGATATCATGCTATATCTGTTATATCATATTATATCATATTTTATTATATAGATATTGATAAAAATACCATGTTTTCCCTAGTGTCGAAAACTTTATATCTTTGTGAAGATATTGCTGTTGAATCGGCTTGCTATTTTAATAAAGAATTTTTGAGCTTTTGTTTTATTTAAGTTTCATCGATATCTATATAATAAACAGAACATTACATAGCCGCTTGGAGATACGAATTTTATCTTCTCATGTTCAATTAAGATATCTCACTCGTTCGCAGCGCTCACTAGTGAGATCAATTAAACACTCGAATATAAAATTTGTATCTCCGTGCGCCCATGTAATATCCTCTATATATCATATCTATTATATCTATCATATCATATTAAAACTATGTAAGAAATTGCACAAATTAGGACAAATCAGTAAGGTCTAATAAGTTCAGAAAACCATGGACCTTCACATTTTTGCACTAATTTGTACAATTTTGTTAAGTAAATGTTATCGCAGATATATGGTAAGCATTCATGCAGTACTCTACTTACTTTAATAATTTGCAACTGAACGCTGTCATCTGTTTGGACACCCACAAAACAGCTGCAGATTGTCTCTATGATACGGTCAATTAATCGCTTGCTAGGTTCTGTGCTATCTGGTATGTCGCCAGCCAAGTGACCATAGGCTATCAATTTCTAAATCACACACAATTGAAATCTTTTAGAAATGAGAAAAGATAGTAAAACTTATAAATAATATATACCACATTGCTTGATGCAACAATTTCAGCAGATTTTAATAGAAGCATGGATTTTAGCTGCATTTATAATGATAATAATCAATATTAATAATTATTATTTATTTATACAAAAGCAATGATATTTTACTGCATGGCTGCAGATGTGGGTGGGAATGTGAACTTTTTAAATTTAGAATTAGTATCAATTTACCTACGATTTTAAAAATCCAAACTAGTATGCACTACAACAAGTTTATGTTACAAGTTTTTTAGATACTAAATTATCCAATATATATAGATATAACATAAAACCGGACTGCCATTTAAAGATTTTTTTAAATTTTTTCAAAAAGTTTGGTTTGACTCATGTTAGAGAATGAGTGATACTTTACACCAGTAGAAATATAAGTATAGTCAAACTATAATCACAACTACTCTACGTATGTTTTCGTATGACTGTGAAAAGCTCAGTGCTCCAACACCATTGTGATACGGTAAGGCATACACCAGACCAATCACATTTCTAGAGAATTTACTCTCTATCCAATAAAATACCCAAAATACAGCATAAATACAGTGCGGACATGGTCACACCAAGCCACCACACTGCCAGACCAATCACATTGCATTTGAAAAAAATCAGCCAATTAAAATTCTAGAAGATATCACAGTCACAGCACAGCCCGCTTACTACACTGAGCTTTTCACAGTCATGCAAAAACTGCTCAATAACCACAATCACCACAAAAACCACTACTTTTCATACCTGTAAACAGTCAAGTGCTGTAGTAACAATACGTGGAGACTTTGATTGACAAGCAAGTTCAAACGGCAGGAAATATTTGTCAGCATAGATGAAGGGTAATGTTCCTTTAGGTGGAGGAAGTACTGATGAAGGGCTTCCATCGCTTTGAAAGTAAAAAAAAGTAAATAACTAAAGAGCAAAATCCATTATTTTAGCAAATTACTTATTGATGTTTAAAATATATACTTTGAAATTACCATCCACTTACTTTTCATCAGTTGCTGCTATTCCATGTGTTTCATGGAGCTCTTCTGCAAAGGAAAGATTAAGATAAGTCCGTTATTATTTTTCATGGCCCCCCAGTAATAGGAACAACTTGTTGGGCATAGGTTTATTATCTAGGCATAACAAGTGGTTTCTATATGCACAGAAATGTATAGGACTGATTTAGGTTGTGTTCGTGTTCCTTAACGATAATTTGTGTACAAATAAAAAACACATTTGAGTAACAATTAAGTTAAAACTGGAGTATTCACTTGATTAAAGCCTAAAAAATAATACACAAATGAAAAAAAAAAAGAAAGATGAGACAGTGATAATTATGGAATGACATTTAAAAAATAAACTCAAAATGGAAACCAAAGTTTATATTCCCAATTATATAGAGTTGTTAATTTACATGTTACTGTATACGTAATGAGGAAGTGTTACATCTGCTAAACATATTTTTGCTAATTCTCAAATGTAATGTTAAGTATAATTCTTAGTTTAACGACTTAAAAGATCTCTCCTTCTTTATCTAGATTGCCTAACTATGTTTTTCAATTTGGGAATCTCTGATTAGAAAAGCTTATCAAGATATAATTGCTATATGAAAGATTCGATCTCTTCACTTCAAGCTCCAAATTAACTTCGACTTACTTACGACCTTAACTTAGCACTTAAGTCTCTATTTTAGAGAAAGCCTTGCATAAAGGAGAAAAATTCTCCTTTAAAAATTATCTATGATAACTAGAAAGTACACCTGCAACACCCCGAAGGTTTTTTCTGAGTGCAACTGAAATTATTCTTGAAACTACTGTATATTTATAACTTTTAATTCGATCAATCAAACATGACATTCCTGTTCGATTATTCGATGCTTTGGATTCCCTGTATTCTACCACACCAATAAATCTACAACAGATTTAGGCATCTCAAAGATCAGCTAGCCAAGCAGCTAATATTGGGCGGATTACTTACTTAGAGCAACTTCACAAGCTTTCCTGAGCTGCGAGTGGTAAGACTTCTTGGCCTCCTTGTCATGAAGAATCTTCTCCAGGGCTCGGGTGAGAAACATGTTTTTGGTGCTTTCATACATGCTGAAATATCAGTTAGTACTGCACGGGGCCGGTAAGTTGAGATGATTGTGCTGAGTCGGTTATAAAGCTATTATTTTGATGGGTTTATTAACACAAAAGTCGTGTACAACTTCCAAGCCGCCATCTTGGTCCTGACTCAGTAATCACGTGATCAAGCCAACGATGACGCGCTTGGCATTTTACCACAGGGAACCCACATTTTATATCTCAAATACTTCTCATTTTCATACGTGTACCATTTGAAGCATTGGTTTCCTTCGTGTGCTTTTTTTTTTTTTTTTTACATATTTCAGTTTAACAAACATCAGCAAACATATATCTTTACAAGAAGATATAACTAGCTAAAAACTAGTGTGAGCTGCGTCGGCGTTTCTAATGAAACAGTAATGATGAAAAGGTAAATTATACACCGTGAAAAGATGAAAAAACTTACTGACGTTTCGGACGCTAGTCCTTCGTCCTCCGATGAAGGACTAGCGTCCGAAACGTCAGTAAGTTTTTTCATCTTTTCACGGTGTATAATTTACCTTTTCATCATATATATTTACATAAGATTACAGTCTTATTCTCACAATATTTTTTGAGTGACGTGGAAATAAATGATAAATTTCAGTATCAATATCCGGTTCCCAGTCTGACTTTTAATATTTTTTTCTTCTTTCCCACAAACTTGTGTTTGTGGGGATGTGGGACGATTCTCTGAGCGCCCATTTGGGGAGGGTATCAAATTCTTTTAGCTCATTTTTGAGGAGGGTGATACATTTTTAAACTTCAGGTCCATTGAAGTTCACTGTAGAGTTGAGTAATTGGAATTGTGCGTCATTTACTTTACCGTTAGTATTTGCGAATATTATGACGCTGAAATGAGGCTAACTTTGAGTAAATAATTCTGTTTTGTAGGAATTCGAAAATGGTAGTCGGGTGAGGGAGAGTCATGAGAGTCATGTCACGAGTAGTATTCTAAACACTTACTAAGGGATTTTCTCCATCCAATGCCCTAATAGTACCGGCTACTGATATTATTCAAACGCTAGAACCTTCTAATACAATTTGAGTAGTGAAATATTGTTTTATTCAAAAACATCGCATTGTTTCCTTCCTGCCTTATATACAACATGGTTGTGAAACAGGTGTACTGAATGAGAGCAGCGGCCCCCAAAAGTGGTGAAGGATGGAATTGAGTAAGAGTCTCAAGAAGAGAAGAAAGTTAGTTCTTGTTAGAAGAAATTAACTTTTCAAGCTTGTCATAAATACTTTGAAGTTGACCAAGATACGGTCTAGTTCTCTGTACTATTTTATTAGACAAATCGCTGTGTATCTGTTGGCCCGTCCTCTTTTGTCCAGAGCGTGGGAAATGGTTTCGAGACGACTGTGGACCATTTCTGTGTGAAGCAGAATGCTTGGTAGATGATGGGTTATTTTCTACATTACAGTTCTTATTAAGACTAGAACTTTTAGGACAACGGACTTTGATGTTGGATTTTTTGTAGGTGTTTATTGTGTTCCCCTTCAAGTCGTCCTGTTTGACGTCAGTAATCTTGTGTACTACGCCATTACCATGATCCTTCTCTTCTTTATTTTCCTTATAGACCCTCGGTCTTTTCATGGGGTGTATCTTTCTTCCCATAGAGTTAGGATCTAATGGATTAATATAGTTGATCTTCTCTTTGACTGGGAATTGAAATGAGGAGTGTTTCATGAGTGCAACCACTGGGTTTCTGGTGATGCCGCATGTATTGCCCTTCCACGCTATCTTAATGTAGCCGTCCATCCCCCAGGAACTTGACCAGGAATTCTTTACCAACCAGTAGGGAATACCATTCTCTTGTCCGTAGCCAACGACAAGAGCTGAATGTTGAGACACTCGGCTATCTGGGAGATGACAGAAAATAAGCCTCTTATTTGATGTCGACTTTATGTATTTATGGAAATAAATGGCTTGATGTAGTATAAATTGCTGTTAACATTAGTATTATCATCACTCCATCACAGCCACTAACACCACCATTATCATCAATTTTATCACCATCATTACCACCAATGATATCACCATCATTATCACCAATGATATCACCATCATTATCGCTTCATCTTAAAGATTATAAATTCCTTTTATCTTCATCTTAATGCTATATTTTTTAATTGCTCATAGGCTATTATTAACGTCATCATCACCATGCACTACCATCGCCACTAACAATATCTCATCAAAATCATTATCAACATCATCATCACCATCATTGAGAACATTATCAACATTATCAACATTCATCAATATTCTTATTAATACCATTATCTGATTTCCACCAATATAATATCACCATCTTCATCATCATTATTGAAGAAATAGAAAACGCGCGCGCGTGCTGTGTGCTGTCATGAAGCACGCAGGGATTGGCAGAACACGAGAGAAGTGTTAGGAGAAGCACGACGCGCTACAAATTACAGTAATAGATAGGAATGACGCAACGGAAAGTGCGCGCGCGTGCATTATGCTCTCATAAAGCACGCGCTCAAAGCCAATCAGATCGCGACATATAACAGTTATTTTATAACTTCGCCATAATGATACATGGTCAACACCACCATCATTGATAGACCAGTTTTCGTATGGCCGTGAAAACGTTAGTACTGAATGCGTGCCTTGCTGCAACCGTTAAATTTTGATTGGTCTGGGGCATTGCTGTGACATTGGCATGACGTGTCCGCGTCGTGTTCATGCCGTGTTTCGGGCATTTGATTGGATGGAGAGTAAATTCTCCCTTGCCGTGTTACGTCCGTGTTCGTGCCGTGAGCTATTCACAGTAAGAAAAATGCTTTTAACGCTGACCTGTCATATGTACAGACCCTTAAACTTACCACAGGCCGGATCATCATAGATTCCCCAGCTATAGAACTTGAGTGACATTGGACTTTCGTTCATTGACACCGCAGCAGGACCGTACTTGGCCACGGAGATCTTCAGTGCAGTGTTGTTATGTTTAGGAACGAAAGCAAATGCATCTAATGTGGCTCCTAGCTTAGTGTCATCGAAATGACAAGTGCCTTCCTGTAGAAAATAAAGATACCGAATGAATGAAACCAAAGGTTCATTCTATCCCTTGAAAGTCTTCTTTCAGTTCATGGTCGGTCAGGTCAGTGTAATACTTAGTTTGCCGTCGCACGGTTGGCTCATTTTTGTTTCCATTGGCTTTTTGTTTGAGTTGATTGTTGAGCTGGGCTCCATCCCCTGTCAAACTCATGCTTATTTATGGTCTTAAAATAACGAAAAATATCTGCAAATCAGGCCTTTGATTAGCGCCTCTTTTAGATATGTTTAATCGAGAACCACAAGTTGCAATAGTTACGTGGCATTATGTCTAAAAAGGTTAATTTTCATTCTATATGTCCATTATTTTGTTACACTGTCTTTAGTCGTACTTGAGTAAATGTGCTGGTTGTTGTCTTTGCGTCTAATAATAAATGGGAAAAGTAGTTCTACAGAGAAGAGCTTCGTTTGCTGGATTCCAATTGGCGGAATTTAGAACTAGTTTTGCTTGTCACATAATTGACCTATAATCCACTGTTTTCCCATTTCAGACCACCTGTTATTCCCTGGAGTATCATTTCTTTCTCTGACGGCCGCACATCAGAAGACACACGAATATGGATACAACTGAAACAAATAATTTTGCCTTCGAGAGAAAGTCACGCGATCTGAAATGGGAAAATTTTATGCCCGGATGGATTAGGTCCATTAGTGGTTAATGTATGCAGGAAAAGTCTGTTGAGTGTCGGACAAACCTGTGCAAGGTAAGGACCATAGCTATCAGCTGTAGCGATTCCATGCAAATAAATCCAACTCAAAGCCTTGTTGTAGTAACCACCTCTGCAGCCATGGTTACCTGACCCCCAAGAACAGTCGATCACTTGTTGGGCTGACAATTCCACAAGTCTTCCAGTCTGAGTGGATTAATAAAAATACTATCGTTAGTAAGAAATCGGAAGCTATGTTGCAATAGACAGTTTTCTCAAGGTTGCGTGCGCAATCAAATTTAAGGAACTTGACGGGCCACGATACCAGAACACGAGATTTATGATATATATTATCATGCATTGTTATGATCTTTTTTTGTTAAGAAATCATAAAATTAAGAAATATAAAAATATAAAAATAAATATAAAAATGGCTTCTCAATTTTACCGAATTTGCGTTTTTCAATTTTGTGGCTCGTCAAGTTGGATGCGCACGCAACCTTGAGAAAACGGTCTATTGAGGTCGTCTCATGACGGGTAACTATAGGCAGAGGAAAAGAATGCAAGCTATAGTCTATTGAATTCCAACGTAAATCTATTGGCGGGTTACCTTCATGAAGTATGCCCCTTCTAGTGCACCAACCGCAGCCAAGGCGTAACATGATCCACATATTCCCTGGCCTCGTACAGGCGCCACTGCACCTGAAGCATCGGGAGAATGAACACTGATTAGTGGCACGCAATCATTGACGTGGGGGAAGATTGGCCATTTTTGTCAAATACTGACAACTATGATGTAAAACGTATATTAGTCTTACCATAATCTCTCCAGTCCAGCTTGTCAGGGACATCAATTCGCTTCAATATTTGAGTCATGTTGCTGTAGGTCTCGTGATGGGGCTGTAAGTGGACTGATCCCTTGTGATGTGTGCTGGTTTCTTGTTTCAAGTCTTTAAATCAAAATGACATAAAAACAATATAGCCTGCGTAGCGGCGTTTTGAGGAGGGGTGGGGTGGGGGGAGTTGCCCTCCTCTTCTTCCTCTCCTCCCCCTCTCCAAAGCGCTGCTACGCATCGCTATGAAAATATTGATTTAATTTCTGTATAAGGCATCAAATTTATGATGATGATGTTTGATAATGATAACAAACTTTCTTAATAAATGAATTTGCCATCGGCCTCAAAAATATCTTGAATATACGAGGCTAACATGAAAAAAACCCCGACTTTTTCTGAATGGAATTTGTGGCATTTCTTTTGTTTAATTTCCGATGTTTGCCTCGCATTTAGGATAATTTTGATAATAGTCCATGAATTTCTTCGTGAATGAACACACATTACTAGATATAACGTTACCTTCATGATGGTCGTACTCGTCGTCCATCAAATCCACCATGTGATTTGGAGCCAATTTGTAAGTAAGATTCTTTCTGTTTATCGATCGAATGTACCTGATCATGAATACGAATGATAAGACAAGAGCATAAAAACAAACAAACATCAGGGACGGTGGAGACAGGGGAGTGTGTTACCTCTTAATCTATGGTTGTATGTACTTATTTCATAATTAGCATAAGGAGCCTCGATTTCGTGTATTGGATACCAGTCTCACACACACACCCTATCGATACGAATGAGGAATTTTGTATTTGCAGAGGCCTACCTCATGTTGTGTCTGAAGATATGCTTTCTCTTCACATGCTCTTTATCAGAATCGTAGGATTTATTGTGTCGTGTCTTGTAATCGATGTACATCTTGTCTATGGAATTCTCGGAGATGGCTCCGTACGACAGAAACTCTTGCATCGGGTTGCCCAGCAGATGGGAATCCAAGGAGTGAGCCAGCTTCTTGCACCATGAATCTGTGTTACAAAGATATCAAAATAATTTCTTTTTTCAATTTCCACGACAAATATATATTTTTATATATATCTTTCATTCTAATATAGTGAGTTGGTGTGCATCGTCAGTCTGCGGCTTTGAGTTATTTTTTGTTGGAAAACAATTATCACAAAAAAGAGACAAAAACATTTAAAGTATACGTTAGAATTTTATCTTCCGCATTTTGACAGACAACTCATTGATTGCCTTTGACATTCACATTGCAGCCATAATTCACATGCGTTGCGCGCGAGCTAAATAAACAAAGGATAGTGCAAGAATGCCGACTTTACAAAAGGCGGCGCCAAAACGTCTCACCTTTCGGTAATTCAAACTTTTTCAAGTCAGGCTTCCACTCCTCAAATGATATATATTCCAACACATAGTAGTCGTAATAAGATGCCAATAGATTATCATATCCTTTCATCTCGTATTGCACGGGTCTCGGAGGGTCTGTTCTCGTCACCCAAAGGGTATGGGTGTTGAGTAAGCCATATGATAAGTAACGGTATTCCCATTTTGCTGTGGCTGTACCTCGGTAAACTTCGTATCTGGAAAACTGGAAAAAAAACCCCAAAATTCATAAATTAATTGCTGATCAATGTAACCCCCCCCCCCCCCCCCATTCGTGGAGGCCACGCCCTTCATTATTTTATTTCAGAATAATCGCAAACTAACTATTGGAAATAACTATCGGGCAATCTTTTTTTGAGTATCATTTCTTTGTTTAACGGTTGTGCATGAGAAAACACTAATATGAATATAACTACAACAAATATTATGCCAAAGCTAAAAAGAAAAGGGGTCTGTTGAAACCCAGCAGATATCTTTTTGTCAAAGTTTGAGCTCTGTAAGCGGCACGGCTAAGGGGTCATTGATTTGCCCAATCCTCTGGCGTTCAACTGTCTGCCATCTTCAATACAAGTGCAGGCTTTCCCTTACCTTAAGCGTGGTCATATTAGGAACGATTGGTTGCACCACAATCGGTACTCGTTTAGATCCAGCTAAATTCCAGCAGCCGATGTAGTTGCCCTTCTTGTCATCGTACATGGGAACCACTTTAAATGCCTCTCCGTGTTTACCAAGATCAGCTAGTTGAAAGGTTTTATCGGTACCTATGATAAAACAGTGTAGTTTTCCTATTCCGATTACAGTGTTTACAAAGACGTTGGTACGCATGGGATTGTGGGACTAAGCTTCTGGACGAGATCAAGAAGCTGCGTAACCACCCAGTATCAAATGTCCATTTTCTAGTTATCAACCACCTACAGAATCAATCATTTTGACTTCAATTTTTTTTGTAACGAAGATACGGTCCGATATAAACATGAAGGGAGCTAGTAAAAAAATATTTGCGCGAGACGGTTTGAGCATATATTTCCGATTCATTTGGTCCAATTTTCCGCCTGGCTAATTTACAAGTACACGGCACTAGAAAATGCGTCATAAACAGAGTAGTTCGTTACCATAATAGTAGTCTATCCTGCTGCGGTTGTGCTTCCTAGACAACCAAACCTCAAACGGTTCTTCAATTTGACTGTGAGGCAAATGTAGTTTCCCTGTCGCGTGGTAATTTTGCGGGAAACGGAATGGTTCGGGTGGAGTCTCGTTTAGATTTCTACTGAAGATCCTTAAAACAAGAGAAGAGTCGTGTATTTTGTAGATGCCCAAAATTAAACCCATGGATAACACAACGGTCAAACAAACCGCAAGTCGTAGAAACCCCATCCCAGCTCCTGTGGAAAGAAGCGGAATGACACACCGTTACTGTGTTTAGTACGAAATCCTTGGTTTTCCGTAACTGGTGAGATTGAAGGGAATAACATCACATATCGGTTTTGTCGGTGATTATTTCATCAGTCATCAACACTTCGCGCACCTGACGACTTGCAGTTAAATTTTTAAGAGACATTTTATTTGTTTCACAAATTAATCTAAGAACTATATTTAATACAGGAGAAAATAAATCGCTTTTATTCCAAGACTTTGGATCGGTTTTGTAAAAAGTTCTAGATTGCTGTCCATAGGGATTGTAATCTTGTATTAGAATCTTGGTCTTGTCAAATTGCGACAGGTACTATGGGCAGGTGGCAAGGGCGGGGTTTACCACTTATATATATAGATCTTCACTGAAGGCGCTATCACTATTTAGCATTTCGTGTTTTGCATCGAAACAATGGAATTTAGGACTTAGTTGATATTTTAAACAAGTCCAAACGCACGGGCTCGTTTTTGCATTAGAATTTAAGACCTCGCCCTAGAATTTAAACCTTTATACGAAACTTATATCGTAAAGCAGCTACACATAGATGAACTGGAGATTCTACATTTGTGCTCGAAGTTCTAAGATAATCTGGGGCGGTATGGTGGAGTGAGTACGGATAATGGACGCCCTCTCACGCAGTCTTGTTTAGGTGTCTGCAAACATTGAAACAAATCGGGCCTACACAAGTGCAAGTTGACAGTACTCAATTCATAGAAAAAATCACTAGAGCGCAAACAGTATAACCGTGAATCTTTAGTAATACTAAATAGCACAATTTCATGCAATTTCTATTGTTTTCTATTGTTTAATTAGCACTATTTTGTACTATTTTGTAATTAGTGTTTTACGGATTGTTTGCACTCTACCAGCCCAAATGTAGTTAGAGAAGGTTCACAACTGGTCTACCATACAGTTTTTAAAACAGAGTAGAAATTATGAACCTGGTCATATAATCAGCTAGCATTGGAAGGGAATTGTTTGCAAGGCGATCATTGGTCTTCTCTATCTGCACCCTTTTACTGTCATATCAGTTGATTAACATTTTTGTTGTATAAATGCGCTTATAAGACATCGACAAACTCATTTTATTTTCTACTCATTTCCATCAACATGCTCCTTACTTGTTAAATCATGCCAATAAGCAGTGGTAGAATACCTTAACTGCAATCTTAATTTCAATAGTGTATATTAATTAACTGCTAAAAAAAATCATTAAATGAGAAAATAGTATTTGAAAGGCAGATCAAAGAATCAAATCAATGCTTTAGACGTGACTGATTTCATGCCTCGATCAGACACCTTTTGCACCAGGGAAAAAAATCATCCCTCCGTGATAAGTTCTAAATAATAGTCAATAAAAAAATTCCTAACAATCAATGAACACTCAAATAACTGGAAAGCTTTGGTTATGTTTAAAACTTGTGCAGCATGTAGTACACAGTTACATAGCAGAGATCACACTGAAAGGCTCTGGGTTGACTGAGAGAGCTTTGAATTCCTCCAATGCCTTGTGACAAGAGGATTTCCCATTGTTAGTGAATGGTTCCATCACTTGCTTCAGCAAAGACCTAAGAAACAAATTAAGAATTTATTATGAAAGAATATCAAAACCTTTAGGATCTTTCTAGGTTTGAAATGCAATTTCATTAGCTTTGCCGTTGTATTTTGAAATAATTCATGTACAAATATCTCGCAAAAGTTACTTTGTTTCCCCCTATTATTGCCATGAAGATGGATGTTATGCCTGAAAAATCGGCAAAAAACATGTAAAACGTAGTTGCGCATGCCTTATAATCAGAGTAACAGTATCTTCAACAAAAATAGATTTTAACAATCATAATAAGAGGATGAGCGTGATGCATGTGCATATTGTATAAAGTAGACTTTCAGCCACTGATATATACACATGGTATCCTGATGATGCACTATTGCTAATATTAAAATATTAAGGTCAAAGAACTCAAACTGTTCACTAATAAATGCTTTAGGATAGGGGGGAAATTGTACGAGTAGCAGCTTAATACACCTTTTGCTGGTCATTAACAGAAAATGTACATTCATTTGTGCCAATAGTTGTATCAATAACGTGTAATGTACTTTCATCAACACCACAAGTAACATCATTAGCGCGGATCAACTTTCAATAACGACAATTGAATATGCGTGTACATTCATAGGCATCAATGGACAATCAATAGCGCGTTTGTGCGTTCATATGCGCGGAATTTATTTTCGTTTGCGCGAAATTCAACTTCAATAACACCAAATGACAAACAATAGTATTTATGGACAATCATTTACCCAAAAGTGAAAATTCATTAGTGCTATTAGCATAACCATTGACAATCTATAACGCGTTTGGACAATTATGAGGGTCAACGTTATATTCTATAGCGTGGTTCAACAAACATTTGTATGATTCGAATGAACAATAAGAGAAATAAAACAATCATTAGCGATTTTTTTTTAATCACTTTAAAACATATAAAAAACTCAGGTAACTGCTTCCATAATAGCGGCTGCGTCGGAGAATAGCAATTAGCTCACTTAAAGCAGCAATCAAAGGCGACATCAGCCGTCCAGAGATACAACAACATACGAACGATCGGGCTGAGGCAAGACGACAAGGGATTGCTCTAGGTCACTACAGAACGTAGTTGCTAATGGAAGGGTTCTAGAGAAATGTGGCAACTATCACTATCGCTAAATGTGGTCAGTGGTTCAGTTATATGCAAACGTATTTGCCACGATGTATAAATGGCGAACAAAATTAAAGGCTAAAATAAATAAAAAATCGCTAATGATTGTTTTATTTCTCTTATTGTTCATTCGAATCATACAAATGTTTGTTGAACCACGCTATAGAATATAACATTGACCTTCATGATTGTCCAAACGCATTATAGATTGTCAATGGTTATGCTAATAGCACTAATGAATTTTCACTTTTGGGTAAATGATTGTCCATAAATGCTATTGTTTGTCATTTGGTGTTATTGAAGTTGAATTTCGCGCACAAGAAAATACAATCCGCGCATATGAATGTACAAACGCGCTATTGATTGTCCATTGATGCCTATGAATGTACACGCATATTCAATTGTCGTTATTGAAAGTTGATCCGCGCTAATGATGTTACTTGTGGTGTTGATGAAAGTACATTACACGTTATTGATACAACTATTGGCACAAATGAATGTACATTTTCTGTTAATGAACAGCAAAAGGTGTAAACCTCCTGTAATGTGCACTGGGTTCCGCTGTAATTGGGTGACACATAACACATGATACCGAAATACTGATTTGCCCTTTAGGCAAGCCATGGCAAAGGTATAACCCTTCACACATGCAGCACATTTGACTTGGATATCTTAATGTGTTGAACATGGTTGACCTCAAGTGTTTGAACCCATATGATAACCATTCACATTCATTTCAGCCTGCAAGCATTCCCAAGAGAGTTAAAAGACAAAAACATGGCGGCCATTGTGTGGTACCATTAACAATGGATGCTAATGAGAAATCTTTTGTTAAATGGCACCAACATGGCCGCGATGACGTAATGTGCAAACGAAGAATTAAAAGGCAGTTATCATTGAATTCATCCTTACCAGTACTGCTGATTGACAGTGTAGTACTTGAATGGTTTGTTAAACCCATTGAAGGTGGAGGCTGATGAAGAAGTGTAGGCTCCCATGTTCTCAAAGTACAACCAGTCACCAACCTCAACCTTAAAACAATAAAGAAAACAAATAAAAAAGAAAACAAATAAAAAAACAAACAAATAAAAAACCAAATGTGTCTCTAAGCCTTAAGATTCAGCCTTCACAATGATTGGTTTTCACCTACGTCATCATGAATTACAAAAGCGTAAATTCACATTATAAAGAAATAAAAATTTCATAATCTTGTAAAGCGGTCAAAACTACATATTCCGGCCAAATTTTGAGGCTGTAAAGCATTTCGTTGCTGATTTATAGGCGAGTAAACATGATGCAATTTTTGGTTTAAATGTATGGAGCGGCCATCTTGGTGTTCCAAGTTGGTACACCATCATGGCAGACGAAATTTCAAAGGCTTAAGATGATGGAATATTTAATAATATGCTTGACTATTTTTCACTTAAATATACTTTAAATAGATATTTCAAACGTGTCTAAGGGAAAATCTTTCAACTAGAGTAATTTTTTTTACTATTTTAATCGCTATTTAGATAGACGTGATGGTATTGCGTGACACAAACTCAACCTTCATAACTCGGGAACCAAACGTCGAAATGACTCGAGATTTTTTCTTGTGACTTATAACACTAGTTTCTAAAACATACTTGAGAAATGCCTTTATATCATCAATAGTTTAGATTTTGAAGTTTTGATGACGTCATGTGAAAACTGGCAATAGAATGCTAAATGATCAAACGTAGAACCCTTGCATGTGGTCTCAAAGCACCTTAATTTGAAGGAGAAAATAAATTTGAATTTCAAAAGAATTGGAAACTTATTATGTCCTAAAAATAGGACGTTTGCATGGTGTCATTTGACTCCCATAATGCTTTGTTAATTTTCTTTATTTAAGTTTGTATTCCTTGTAACTGGACAAAAAAAATTGTGCAAGGGAGTCTGGTAGTAGAGGTCAATGACGTAATCATGTAAACGTCCTTTTGAGCTGCATACGGACATACAGTACTGCAAGGGGTCTATTTTTTAAATGCCTGGCTTCATCAATTTATCAGTACTAGCATTGGCTGACAAGCTTGTATTTCTCAACCATGGATTCCATAAATAATAGGTAATTTTCTAGTAAAAGTAAAAAATATTTCAAGTGACTTTTAAATAAATAATTAATGTACCTTAGGCAGGGCCACATTCTTAGTGATGCAATCCAAGGAGTCACAGGTTGGTCCCCAGATGCTAGAGGGGTACAGAGCATTGCCATCAGTTTCAATCAAGGTCTTTGGTACAACAGCAGCATGGTCAAATACCAAGCAATTGAATGACCCATACACTCCATCATTGACATAGTACATGTACCCCTGAAACAAACAAGTACTGTATCGTCATCATTATGCATCACATGCATTAATGTCTCAATCAAATTTATCATAAAACATCATAATAATCATCATCACTTGGTTTCTAAAAAACAATACACATTATTCTTATCTTACCAACTGCTCATCTTTCTTGGAGACCATGCTGACTGTTTTTGCTTTTTCTCCTTCTTGGAATTGGCTGTGAGGCACCACACGCTTAGCAAAAACATTAACAGCCAGGGTCAATGCTGATGCACTGTAGTAACGTCCAGGTTCACCAATGATCTTCACTCCAGAACTAGGTGGGAAATGTTCATCCAACAAGGGGTTGAGGGTGTTGCAGACCTAGAAAAATGCCAGCAAATTATAAGAAATTGGGATAAAGCACAAGATCCCTAGGAGTCCTTAAGGTTTCAAAAATCTATTGCTGTCCAAGGTTAACATTTGAATGGTTATGCAAAGACAACATTTTGAATCTAGGTTTTTTCCGTCAGTTAGTGTAACAAGTAGAACCATTAAAACTGTTTGCTTACATCTTCAAAGGTGATGGCTGAATCTGGGGTTCCTGGGAAACCTCCTCCAATGTCCAACAAGTTGAACTGGAATCCAAACTGGCCCTTTAGGAAAGGATGTAAAGAATAAATCTCAATATTAAAAAAACAAAAAACAATAATGTCACTACGCAGAAAACTTTTTAAAATTGGTAATGTTTTTGCAATTTTCTTAATTTCTTTTATAAGATTTCTCTATAAATCATAATCATAATAATGATGTAGTATACTTACAGCAAAATCAAAAACACTGCGTGCCGAGAGTACTGCTGTAGCATAAGCACTAGCATCATAACAACCACTGCCAACATGAAAACTAAGAACAGAAAAAAAATCATTTCTTGAAACAACAAAAATTACTTGCACTTAGTTCTATCGCACACATACATGTAGTATTATTCTGGACATCAACAAGTAGATTATTACCTCACTCCAACCACATTCAGCCCAAGGTCTTGTGCAACTTTAAGAAGGTGACGGCACTGTTTCAGGGGAGCTCCATACTTGATTCCAAGCTAAGAACACACAGATGTTAAGGTTATATAGCGTTCATCTTTTAATCATTGCAGCTCTGCACTTTGGAGCTCTTTATCTAGTGATCTTAAGAATACCAAAACTTTGGCTTCTTTTAAAAAAAGTTTTAAAATGTTCTATTTAATTCATGACTAAGTTTAATCATTGCAGTTTTTATTTGTAGTTGCTAAATAATTTTTTTATGTAAAGTGTGCCGAGATTCTATGGAGCAGTGCAAAAGAAGCATTTTATTATTATGTGATAGATGTAATGGAGCTCATACAATGTTAACAAGGCAATATTGCTCTTAGAGCAATGATGTTTCGGCCCGCTAAGCCTAGTTTCAGGGGTGTGCGGTTTTCATTTTTTGTGTCAAGTGCCTTTGTTTTACTTTTAAAAAGACTTACATTTTTAACAGTTCCGAGCACAATCCAATCACGACAGTCAGACAGTGAGTAATGTTTAGGAGTTCTATATTTAGCTTTCTTCATGGAAAAAAATGAACTCATAAATGTTTGGCACCTAAAAATATGATATAGATTGCTTATTGTATAAATATAAAAAATCTCCATAAAAAAGAACCTCGAAGTATTCTAACAAAAATAGAGTGATTATTAGTGAATTGTTGACTAAGTTTTTTGTCATTTAAGCACTCAAACTAGACGTGGCCGAGTTCCTGAGTTTTTACTAGTAATCTAGAAGTTTAAAGGATCTCTCGTTCATGAAACCATAAGTTTTATCTGCATCTGTAATTTTTTCTTTATTCACTTGAAGAAATAGCAGGTTCTTGAGTAAGACAATGTCCAAATCTTTTACTCTACGTTGTTGGTCGCAAATGAAATATCTATCTCGCATTGTTTGTTGGAGTGCAAACATGCACACACACACGAGTCTTTTTAAATACCTATGCTTTGACAAGGATGTCAAACAATAAGTTGTTATTTTTAAATAAAACAATAATTGAGATATAGATCATATGAACTTAGCCAATCACGGATCATGTATATAAATAAAACAAAAGGAATACAGGACAACATAAAAACACTTGTTGATGACGATAGGTGAAAAGATTACTGTTAAGTATTGTAAACAGATCTTGAATAACTCACCTAAGTGAACTTCATTCGTTATTTATGATAAGAAAGCCGAATGTGATTCGATACAATAGAAAATAATGACAGCTGATTGACAGCTTCACAGAATATTATGGGTTACCCAAACTGATCTTAGTAGGCCAAAACAAAAAATTATTCACATTTTCTATCCAGTCTTCTGTTAATTATGACAGAACTACCAACCTGGCACAGAGATTTGGAATCATCAGTACGAATACGCAAGATCAACCTAAAACAAATGGTATGGGATTTAGTAGAATGTATTTTAAACCATCATAAACTATCATACACACTGTACTCCTATTTAAAACTACTCTAATCTCTCATGAATATGGAAAGTTGACTTACTTTGCTGTTGGATACAGTTTCTTGGCTTTGTGCAGCTCCATTTCATTGTCAAAGGTTGTCATAGAAACATTGTGCTGCGCAGCAAACCTGCAATATACAGAATTGTTCAACTTAATATATATAAATTTTTTAGTACAAAAAGACAATCAGAAACTGAGTTGAAATCTTCTTTTGCTTCATTTGTTTGTACTGCATGCAGAACATTGAATATCAATAAAAACATACCTGAAGTGAGATGCCTGCTTGCATGGGTTTGCATAAACAATCTTGGAGGGTGGTACCCCCAGTCCCAACATAGTTTGGATTTCACTCTGTAAGTAATAACAAAAATCTCATAAGCAATAATTTTAAATAGTTTTAAAAGTGGTGCTACAATATCCCCTCCCAAAAATATTGAGAAATGGCTCAGTAGTGTTTGGTAACCTTCTCTAATCATAACCATAAGTTAAGAGAGGGCAAGCTACCTATTCATCACTGCCAATATTGTTTTAGATTACTCAAATCCAGAAAATATAAAATTTACTGAGATACCACTTTGTACCTTGCTAAGGATGAGTAAGAAACATACTATGTGGCTAAATGTTTGTCTGAAATGCCTAAATTGTTTTTGTCGGCCCAAGCTAGACCATTTTTTCAACATTCTAAAAGGTCAAAATAGCAATTCAACCAATATTACTTTTGCCTTGTCTGTAAAACTGACTGGGTATTTCTGAATTTGCTATAATGAACTGAACAAGAGGCTTACCTTGCTAGCACAGTCAAAACCCAAACCAAGGCCTACCATCAATTTCAGGATCATAGGATCATCATTGCATTTCATAGCTGAAGAAAACAGAAGCAAAATATTTATATTATATTATTATGGTGACAAGTTTTTTTACTTCATCCAGTCAAGCATTTAGTATATATTTGTTATAGTCCCTTTAAGCTACTATATAATGAGTAGTGGTTTAGAAAAAAACAGCTTAAAAGAAAAATCAGGGACAAAAATATTAGACACTTCTAAGACCTCATAATTCTCAACAAAATAAGTTATATGATCTATTACTCAGCATTTACATATAATGCTATTTGTTTTGTTAAAAGCAATTACAAAATACATACCATAAAAAGGCTCAACTCTGGGCAACAACTGAGCCCACTGAAACGAAGTCATAAATGTATCAATGTTAATGATGCTGCATTATTTTCTTTTGGTGTATATTTGAAAACAGAAGGTATCTACCATTACAGAGTCCTTCCAAAGTGCAGATATTTGTATATTATGACAAAAATTATAATGTATTGAAGAATTAAGCAAATACAAACAATAGACCAGTTTTGCACCCAATGCATACCACTGTTTTTATGACCACACGGCTTAAAATAATGGCCGGCTTAGAACTGGAACTTGTCTAGTCAAATCTTTGCCTTGCCAGTCATTTTGACCTGATGTTGAACCAAGGTATTACGGAGCTAACTAATTTGATCGGTCATCATGACTGCTGACTTACCGGCTGTTATTTTAAGCCCTGGACCACAGACTTGATTGCACAGGTTTAGTCTCTTTTATAAGTCACCCATTCACAGATATCAGTCAGTGAGATTTTACAACATTGGTATTGCTCAAATTGCATATTCTTTAAATTACAGTTGACATTAGCCAATGGTTTAGTCGTAAAAAAGAGGCTAAGGTCTGTAGTTACAAACCACAGCGGTATTTACTGAATGAGATAAGAGACTATTGATAATGGCTCAGTTAGTACAAGGTAAGCAATCTTCATCAAAACGTGAAGTTAAGAGAGGGCAAGTTACCAATCATCATAGCCATTAAAAAAGAATGAAAGAAGCCACAGCAATGTACTGTGCATAGCAGTTATGTATCATAACAAAATGATTTGCTTTGACTAAACACTTAAGACGTTTATATTGAAATCACTTTTTCTGCTGTGAAATATTTAAAAGGCTGGATTTATAACCTACTTTCTTATGCTTGAGGATCACATCTGCCAAGTCTACAATATAGAAGGCGTCATCAGAATCCTGCAACCCAAAACAACAGTGTCCACAGATTAAAATAATTTACATCACCCTTCAAGTCAATATTGGTTGTTACATAGAAAATAACATTGATTTATTGCATCCACTACATTTATAAAAAATAAGGGGCTATCTTTAGTAAAGTTGCCTGAAAAACTACTAGGGTAAGGGAATGCTAAATTTTATGTTACACACAACAATGGTTACTTTGTCCAGACATTTAAATGTTGGTTTCTTAGACAATCTCTTCCTGGAAAATTAGAAATAAGGATCAAAATTTACAAATTAAATTTGGACCGATTATGATGGATTGATTTAAAAGAAAGTAAAAACTTTTTTTTTCTAACACAAAGTAAGTTACATCAGTGCTTGCAAACCTTTAATCACTTTAAAGAACTTGGAAATTGACACAAAAGTTTTATAGACCTCCTTGGCTTGAGCATAATGCTTTCCCATTTCAGATGACACGTCATTCTCTAGAGTATTATTTCCTTTTTTAACACATATGCATGCGAAGGCACATAATTATGAATGCCAATAAAAAGAACCTTTTCCCAAGAGAATGGGTCATGGTCTGAAATGAGAAAACTTTAACCCCTAGCTGTGAAGGTCTATTTAGAGTACCCAGTTAACCACTAACCTCTCTTTGTGGAGAATTAACCTTCTCCATGATTAGTTCCCTATAGGAAACATTGTCATCCACAATTTCAATTTCAGAGTCCATTCCAGTCATTTTCTGCTTCATCTTCAAAGATCACGCAGGGGGCTAATGAAAAAAATTGATATTACACACAAAGCTGCGAAACATCCAGGCTAAAATATTACGGCTGATCAGTCTCCAGCCATGATCTCCAGCCAAATTAGTTTTAACTCTGTTATACCTCATTTCTGGCTTAGGCAAAGATTTGAAAAGACAAGCCCCAATTGTGGTCAGACAATGTGTGATGGGAATAACTATAGAATACCCCGCCAAATGAAAGCCATTTCTAAGGAATATGCATGGCCTACTTGGTGATTAATTCTTCATATGAATTCTAAGTGTATTTTTCATCGCGTCTCTCTGTCTATGCAGCCAACTCAGCCTACGTGTCTACTCAGCCTACGTGCCTACTCAGCCTTACAAACCCTTTGTTTATTCCTAGAAAGCCTTCCCCAATCCTAACCCTAAACCTGACTGGCTGTAAGAGTGCATTCACACTGTTCAATAGGTAGTTTTTTTTTTCATGTCACCTAAAATAGTAAGTGTGTTTCTAACCAACAGGTTGCAAATCCAGTGGTTTTCTTAACCAGAGAATTTGAGAGTTGATTACATCTTTGTTTTCTCCACTCATTTAGTTGATGTAACATCGACTAAAACAGCAAACACATTAACTAATTTAGGTGAGGCATACTAATTAACAGTTCACTAAATTCACTCTATTTTAAGCTTTGCGGTCTAGACATTGTTTTAGAGTTTGATAAAATGGATGTTATTGTTCATCAATGCATATTACACAGGTTACATGCATAGATGAAGTCTGAATTCTCAAACCCCCATTGAAAAGTCCAGGTCTTAAAAGGATAAGAACCGCCAGAGTTGTACGACACCCGACGATATTTGATACCAAACACGAAAGCTTTGGAGGGGCCCCTTTGGAGTTATACTATTACGTAACCCTGTCAATGAAAAAGTTTACTCTTCTATCTTTGGTAGTGATGGAGTTTGAATTTGAGGTTTACATAATACAGTACAAACTTTTTAGTTTGTAGTGTATTGTATAAATTATTACACATATTGTAAGACAGATTTTCTAATCACGAAAATAAACGATTAATTCTTTAACTCGTAAAGAAATACCGCGTTAACCACAGCAACCTTGACAAACAGTAAACACCTTCCTTCCTTTAGTCTGCTGTTGTTATCATTTTAATAAAACTCTTCTTCCTTCTGATGAATTCTTTATTTAATTTTTAATGTTTTTTTTTGGAAGTTAGTTATCCTTTTTTCCCCTTATTTTTCATATCTTTTGCGCGTTTGACGCAAGTTAATTTTACTCCGACGAAGGACTAGCGTCCGAAACGCAGTAAGTTTTTTCATCTTTTCACGGTGTTAAATTTACCCTTTTATCATTACTGTTTCATTAGAAACACAGACGCAGATCTTACTGGTTTTAAGCTAGTTATCTCTTCTAAGTTAATCAAAGTAAAGCTTTCATACCTTAAATCCTAACCGTAAAATACAATGCTTAGCAAGCGTTAGCTTGGTTCTGAATCAATATTAAAGGAGAATTCGAACTTCTTCTTCTTGAGAAGCTGATCGACGTCTGGATACTTAGTGAATTTTAAAGAGGTGTGGGACTATAAAAGAGAAGAAAAAAACATTTTTACTTGCGAGGAAGAAGTGGCAAATGGCGCACGCGGTCGTTCACTTTGGCATTTTGTCTGGCTCACTCGAGGGAGAAAAACTAAGTATTTTCACTTACTTTAACCACCCTTGAAGAGAAGCAGGACGCGATAACCTTTAAGCGAGAAATGTTGACGAAATAAGTTCAAAAATAAAAGGAGAATCTAAAGAAGACTCATTTCACTCCTTCGACAGGATTGTATTCTTTCAATATGGACTCCGATTTAGAAAGGAAAGAAGACATGCGTAGGCGATCATTTTAATTGGTCAATCAACTCACGTGGTGTATTGCATATCAATGACGCAATCAATGGTAATACACAGGAAGCCCACGTCTTTGTCCTCAACGATCTATTTCCAGGTGAGTGCCTTCTTCCATGGTGATATTGTGACAAAGATACTAGTAAGTGGCATGTGATTTTGATTTGTTGGAATATATAGAGGGACAGGTCTTTTCTTTGAATGTGTTGTTCACATTACAAGCAACACAATGCAAGTTTTTTTTTAACATTAGAGGAAGTTCTTGAGGGTTTACAGCAGTTTGAGAGTGACTTAAAATGGTTAGTTTTCAGTTGAAGGAGGGTCCTTAAGAGGAGGGGGGTCCTAATCTCATAGCCCAGCCTATGTTTTGCTCAAATCTTAACTTAATTACATTCCCATTTTTTAGTTCGTTGTTTGTGAGTCCCATTCCCAGTCCATATATAAAATCTCATTTTCACAGCTCCCAAAAAAGGCGAATCCCCCTCTTGGAAGTTTCTAGAAATAAAATAAGAATGAAAGGCTTTGGGGGTTTTCACAAAATACTTAAGGTTTGACCTGTCTGAAGTTCTTGCTGTGCAAAGTTGAGTATACAACTCTGACTTTTAACAGCTGCTTTTAATATTAAAAGAATACTTAACAGCCTAATTGAAAAGGGGGAATGCTGAATATGACAGACACATTGTCCTTTGTCACAAAAGGATTAAAGCTCAATTGAAAATCCTTGTGCTGGTAGATTAGTAAGATGATACAGCCATTTTATATATCATTGTGTGTTTGTGGGAACTGGAGGGTGATACAAAAGATGTGCCGTGCCTTCATGTTTTCTTGATCTCCTTTATGAAGCACATTTGTAGATATACACTTGCATTAAAAAATACATATATTATATCTATACCCTTTCCCTTGCACTGAGGCAATGTCACACAAGATGATTTGCAACAATGCAAGGTTTTGATTTCAAATTAAGAACTCACAATGCGTTGCCAAAGTCATAATTATGCAAAAACTCATTTCATCTGGCATGTTCATGCAGTCGCATTGTTGGAAAAATCATCAACACAATTTGCCTTTCCGAAATTGAAAAAAAAGGCCTAAAATCAATCCAAGAATCCAATGCAAAAAGGCAGCTTTTTTTCCTTGTCCCTAAATTCAGCACCAAAATTCTTTGCAGCATTTGTATGTTTCAAGTCCTCCGTTGGATTTCGGAAACTCATGTAATAATGCCTTCCCCACACCTTTAAATGAACCACTGTTAATGCTGTACATTAATTTGTTCAGACCAGCAGTTATGGCATTCAAATATTGTTTCAGACAATGGGATTATGAAGAGTGGCTTTTATCAAAATATTTTTAGAAAATCCTAGCCTTATGAAAAAGAAAAACGAACAACATTTGCAGTTTTTAAAGCAATATATATTCTCCATATAGCAATATATATATGTATATTATGTTACATTAAATATTACTATTTCCGCTTAATCAAAGGAGAATCCTATAGCTATAATTGAAGCTTTGAATTAATAGAGTTAATCATTTATATTTTGCATATTTACACACAATTTCATTGATAATCATATTCAATTCTTTTTACATAAAAAAGCAGTTTGATTAATGCAGTAATCACACTCAGTCCAGTGTATGTACATTTTGCTATGGTCTAACAGCCTTAAACACTGAAAGGTTTAGGTGCCATGATGAAAGTTATCAATGCCACTTTTTTTTCTTCTTACTAAGTCAGCAATGTGTAAGCAATATTCACTAGACGATGGAAGCTTTAATAATGCGTATGCTTAAATGTTTCCTCGTTAACTTTCTATTAGAAGTAAGAAAACAGAGGGGCATTTATCTGAAGGGACACATCTATCTTGTGCTTGACAAGACTTGCTTGTTCTCATCCTTTAGCAGTGACAGGGTGTATGTCCACTGGATCATCACCGTTTCTTTCATGTATAGCCCTTTCTGATTTCACTATGATCCTTGACTTGTGGTAGTTACCAAATTTGTCATTCTACTGAAAGAACTTATTGGTACTGCCATGGAGGGGACACTCTGAGGCCCAGAATTAGCAACTGATGCTGGTACCAGGGTTGATGACTGCATGGCAGCAATCTGATTAAGCTTGCTCATTTCAAGCTGCCATCCTGGAACTTTTTTAGCAGTCATGTGTCGGCGAGCATGTTTGGTCAGATGATCAGATCTCATAAATTTTCTACCACAGAGTGTACAGGCAAATCTCTTTTCACCTGTGTGAGTTCTCTTATGACGAGCCAGTTCATCTGATCTTGCAAATCTTCTCTCACAGCCTTCCCAAGTGCATGGAAAGGGCTTTTCTCCTATGAACACAAACAGAATAAGAACATTATTTTTTAATTACCACTGAAATTTTATTTATCATAATAAATAAATGAACTATCACCTTTCTTTATGAAAAATACGAAATTATCATTTTTTCCACATTTAGCTTATTACAAATTTACAGTCATTGTTTGATATCGGCAGTTCTAGATTTAGGTGGGAAATGGGAGTTTCCCCCCCTTTCAGGACCCACCAAATGGTTCAAAACATAATAACAGGTCAATAGAATCTTTTTAGATGCTAAACTAATGCTTTGCAGCCATAAAACATTTTTGCTCCTCAAAAAAAAATTTTTATGACTGACTACAAAAAGATATTGCAATATAATCATAAATTATAAGTTCTGAAAAACTAACAATTAATTTGGAAAGCCTAAAAATATCCCCCCCCCCCTTTTTTATCAATAGAAACAATTCAATTAATGTACTGTACTTTCTAATGACTTATATCTATCTTACAGGTTAATGCCATTTTTATGAATCAAATGTATTGAAAAATATTGTAATTGAATTGGAACGCGATTTTAAATAGATATATTTTATCACGAACAAAAAGAAAGAGGCGATTATAAAAAGGCCAAGTTCACTCTAATATGAAAGGGGTTTTCCCTCATTGCGCCAGATAGGAACCGACAAGTACAAAAAAACAAAAATATAAATGACTCATAGACGTCATTTTACAACGTTAGGAAAAATCGCTTTCGTTTTTTAAATCATGAGCGCAATATCGTAAAAAAAGCAGATTTTAGTAGATAAATATGAAAATCGTTCAAAGTCAAGCGTATGTTGAAGGCGCTTTCTCGGCAAAAACGTGTCAATGTCCAGAAATGAATCATGTATGTAAGGAATGATTGCACTTGTAGCACTATCTGTTCACGTGCACCATTGTTTCTTTTCGTGACTACGGCCTACTCAAACTATATATCCTATGACGTCACGTCTTTTGGGGGGTGTGTGGCGCGGGAGTGTGCATGGTTGGGGCTAAGAAAAAACACGTAAAAATTCGTATTCTAAAAAATCTATCCAAAATGATTTCAAAAATCAAGTAAATCAAAACTATTTGGACTTAAGATTTGAATTCAACATTCGTGCTAGATATAATGTTATGTAACTGATTTTACGCAAAAGGTCAAGGTTCGATTCTTACCAGTATGTGTTCGAAGATGGGCTTTCAAATGGGAGCTTTTGAAATAGGTTTTTCCACAGTTTTCGTAGTTACAGACGTGATTTCGACGTCTTGTTGTTTGGTTTTTTCCTCCATCTGTTAGATTCTGAACGGACTGTTGTCCCGCGAGAGTTAGCAAGTTGTTTTGTGACAGCTGTGGGATGAGGATGCCTCTTTGATCAGTAGGAACATTGGTGCCATTTACAGGGTACAAAATCATGATTGCTCCCGCGGGAAGATTTCCTCCACCGGGAAGAAGTACAGGACTGAAGCCAGCATTTGGTAGAGGGGATGTAGAGCTATTTGGTGACACAGTTGTCCGCGAGTCCGTATTATTCGTGTATCGTGTATCGGTAGCGAGATCTCCTTTCTGCAAATTATAAACACGACAAACTCACATCAATGTTTTGTTTTGAAAAACTAAGATTTCATCGTTTTTAGACATGTTCAACTCTTCTGACCTAAGTATATGTGGCTCCGTATATGTTATTTTACATACCTTTAGATTTTTATAGTTAAAATCGGAGCCACTACCAGACGATTCATCAGAAGACATTGTACTGCTACTCGTACAAGTGCTACTCAGCGACGCACTGGAAGAATTCCTGCTCATCGAGGACATTCCTGAGTCAGGACTTGGTGTATTTCGTTCAGGAGTTGGCGGAGACCATCGACTCATAGCAAGGAGCGATTGTACGGCATCAAGATCCACACTTGATTCGCTGTGAATTTCTTCAACATCGGAGTTTGTTCTGTAGTCGTCCTAGGATGTAAACAAAAGAAACATGATTCAGTGAAATGTCATAGAAAAGCAGCAATTTTCGTAGTGAAATTTACGGTCGGAAGAAAACTTACTTCCATAACTTTTGAACCGTTAGAAGGCGTTGAGGGAGGAGACAGAGGCAGCTCTTCCATTGCCTAGATAAAATTTCTGAAATCCTTTCACTACAACGTTTGTTATTATTCTGCGAGTTGTGTGAACTTAGATCAGTAGCCATGATCATGCAGGGCAAAGGGGCGTATGTGTGGGCTGGACCAATCAGAATGCACTACCTGACCAACTAACCAATCACGAAGAAGCTTACATGTGAACAGCGCATGAAACAAACCCTCAACCACGAGGAACAACAAGACGAAAACGACCTTTGGACTCAAGGTTGTGTTTACAAATCTATTTTAGTAGTTCACGTGATTGCAATTCACGTGAAAGAAGGGTGGACATTTATTACGTCGATCTCTAAGTTTGACAGCCGGAACCGCTAAAAGAGGAAAGAATTCTTGCTTAAAAATCTTTATTTCCCTATGGAAATTTAAATTCAACTTGTAAAATAATTTTTCAAGTCACTTTTCTTCGATATGGGCGTTGTATAACCTGCTGGTAAAATTTTCTTTCTTCGGCAATGACGGCGTAAAATAAATAGGTGATCAAACTATGATGTTTTTCGGGCGTTTCCTCCTCCCAAATGTAGCCCTACCCATCCTTAAAATAATCCTTTAAAGTCTGTTCTTCTCTCTCAAAAAAATCTTTCAGTTAAAACTCTTCGAAAGGCCTAGAATTTTTTATCTACAGCTTTTATTAGTCACTACTTAGTGATGTAACGGTTATTAGAAAAATATTTTTGAAACCACCATCTTAACTCTTAAGCCAAAGAAAATATTAAGTCAAGTTGTAGTCTTTGGGTCAAAAATCCAAAGCCTTGGCCATGTATCACTGAATGGAAGTATTACGAGCCGCTTTGGATATAAAAGCAGACCCTCTTTCGAGTAAAAAAAAAAACAAAATGTTTTCATTGTGGTTTCAATGTAAATTTTAAAGTATTTCCCAATTTATGAGGTTTCAAAAAGTTAATTAAAGCAAAATTTAAAAGTGACTGATGATTGATGTAATGAGGGCAAGGAACTGAATTTCGAAAACAAGTGTAAACCAGCATCACGTTTCATCAACTGACTCACCATTCTTCATTCTCAATTTTTTTGTAGCAGGGTTGAGGCTGATAGTTTAATTCACAAGGACGGTTTCTTATCTAGCCTTCCCCTCCCACCCACCGGTCGTCCTCTCTCTCTGAGCTCTCTTCTTTTTCTTTCTTCTTTCTGTATCCTCTTCTTTCTCTCTTCTAACCAAGACTCGAAGTTGAAACTTCGCGAGGCGGACATGAAAAAGGGTAATTTTCGAAATTGGCTATACTAATTCTTTTATGAAATGTAGTTCTGATGAAGGTGCATATGGGTTACCCGCAGGAACTGGCTATTCAATTGGCCATAGGCATAAAGTCCATCGAAGCCAGTAATTATAATAATTGGTTGATTGTAGAAATTTTAGCTTCTGAAAGACCGGAATTTCCGGAGGAAAAAACAACAACGAAGCCGTTGTTCGTGGGGTTTCTGGCCATTTAATACTGCTCTAGCTGAAGTGGCCGGTCGGGAATGTGAACTCGACAAATCCGGTATATGGGGCACGCGCGTCTGCCGGTGAAAAAAATCAAAGCGGTAGGTTCGAAATTCTGGCCACTTTTTGTAATAGAAAAGCTTAATTTCCATAACGAATATCTATTGTTTTCTTTTTCTGCGTACTTCTAGTACCCAACTAGTCCGGGGGGGGGGGGGGGGATGGGGGTACTCCCCTATATTCGCAATACGGGTAGACAGTGCCGCCAAACAGGGTATGGTTTTCAGCGATTTTACTCAGTCTGGAACAGGGTCAGGGTTCAGAGGGCTCAGCGGCACATCCCTACCCTAAACGGGTAAGAGTACCCCCAAGGGCGGATCCAGCCAAATTTTTAAGGGGGGGGGGGCTAATTGAGTTTAGGGGGGGCCTAATTGAGTTTCTTCCGTCAACACAACGGAAAACAATATAAAAAAGCATCGGGTTTTTTTTCTGCTGAAGGGGGGGCTTCACCCTGGATCCGCCCTTGCTCCCCCCCCCCCCCCCCCCCCACGGGCAACTAGTCTATTACGGTCAGAACGTTACTCTTAATCCATTCCACATTCGGAACTGACACTTTGGGTGACAAAGGCTCTCTCGCTCCAATACTTCTCGGTTGTAGGTTTTGTTTATTGCCGTTCAATTCTTCCATCCAATTTCCGTTCTCGCGCTACGTTTGGGCACTAGAGCAAGAGGACCATCTCGCTGATACCTTAGTGATGTCAGCCGCCCATCAGAAAAAACAAACTTTCTTTTTATCTTTATGTTTATGGCTTTAGAGCATTGTGGTACCACAGGGAGTCCTATTTTTTTTAAAATGAAACAAAAATATAATTTGCCATAGCCCATTAACAAATACATTGCAAAAGTAAAGAGTAAAATGAAGTACAAGCCTATAATAAGGTCCCAAATCAGAGCAGTTTTCGTTTGACTGCGAAAAACTCGGTGCTTTTCGCGTGCCTTGCCGCGACCGTGATGTTTTGTCTGATTTGTTTCTCGCGAAATTCGCAGCTAGCAAGTGGTCTGGCAGTGCCGTGACCTTGGCGTGACGTGACCGTGTCCGCGACGTGTGCATGTCGTGTTTCGGGTATTTGATTGGATGGAGAGTAAATTGTCGCGCAATGGTAATCTGGGGCTTGAATCTGAGGACACGCGATATAACATATTGTTACGGCAACAGAATTTTAAGAATGATTTGTTTAAATGAATAATGCGGCTTTTTGTATATGATTCTGCAAGTCTAGCATGTTTAGTTTAGTGAGTTTAGTGAGACTGTTTTGACTTGGAGATCTACGACTTGTAGTTTACTGTTCTACAGACCTCTTTCAATTAGAAACCACCATCGTTGAACTTGTCTAGATACATGATGTAAAACGAATTTCAGATTAGATTACCTGATTATATAAGG
This sequence comes from Actinia tenebrosa, assembly GCF_029948245.1. Classification (NCBI taxonomy): domain Eukaryota; kingdom Metazoa; phylum Cnidaria; class Anthozoa; order Actiniaria; family Actiniidae; genus Actinia; species Actinia tenebrosa. The sequence goes on from NW_028292569.1 coordinate 36,059,878, forward strand.
ACTAGCAATTTAATTATTTCTGTGCATTCAATCTTGTACTTAGTTGTGAACAAGGCTAAGGTCACGTAGTTCGGGTTGTACTGACCCTCTGCTCTGGTTTGTGTACTTAAATCTAGATTGCGAGCTAAGTCCCTCTATTTACCTTTATTTTTCTTTCGTCCCTCCCTCCCCAGCCCCCTCCCCCCAGGGACTTTGACCCGTAACCAATCTTCCTCGACCAATCGACACGGACAGACAGACGGACAGTGACCAAGGGAAATAGAGGGACTTAGCTCGCAGTCTAAGTTAAATCTGACGCTCAACTTGTATGAACGTCTTAGTAGACGAGGTTTAATGAAACGAGTGGCTCGACAGACCAAAGATCCCTTGCGTTCCATAGTCTTGTTACATTATGATGTATATCGCTAGCGAAACGATTAATCCCCACCCCCTCCCCACCTGGAAAGCAGGTTATGTGTCACCAGCTTGGCAAGGAAGCAGACAAATGCCTACGGCTAGTTGAATAAACATGTTTTAACATATTTCATCATGTACTAGGTTGACTACCGTTCGGGTGGGTGGTTTTGATCTTCTTATGTGTGAAGCCTTTTGACTAGCGTGCTAATTATTCTTTTAAGGATACACGGAACACAATCGGGTCGGGTTTTTTGAACGCTCATAGCGCGTTTAGTTAATATAAATTTCCCCATAAAGTATACATTTTCTAACAGCTTAAAGTTCAAATATTCCATATTCGATTTTACTTTTGGACAAAAATAATTCATTTTGGATAAATCGGGCATTGATTGCAAACGCTAAGGTTCGACGCGAGATGTTTGTTCTCCCTCTGGTTAGCGTAAACGGATCAAATTTTTTTTTGCATCTTATTACACGTATGTTGTTCTACCAAAGTGTGTCTGCGTTTTTTCTTTTAGCGCTTCTTTAATCTTTTATTCAATTCCAAAGTTATAACTACATGTTTTTAAGGGCATTCTTGAGAAAATGGCAAATATCTGAGAAAAGAAAAGGAAAATGAAAAAACGCAGACACACTTTTAAACTCGAGCATAGTAGGAATCCACATGCCAAGTTTCACGGTAATTATTCAAAAACCGAGGGAGAATAAACCTTCTGAAAATGTGTATTTTACCAAAAACTACTTTTGAGAAAAACACAAGTTTAGTTTAATGGGATTATAAGTTTATTTACTCAATGTTGACAAGTTTCTGCACAGTACGCCAATGAGAGTAAAGTAAGTAATATGATACCGGACCATGGCCAGGAAGTGCGTTGAAGTGCGTTTCGAGTTCATGATGGTCAAAACCAGAGGTCGAACATCTAGTTCAACTGAGGGGGGCCGAGGAAGGGGCCGAGGAAGGGGCCGAGGAAGAGGCCGAGGGCGAAATGCTGAGCAAACCAGAGAACAACAGGATGTTTTGTCGTTCTTCTTCTCCCTCTTCTTCCTTCGATGCCTGGTTCAATTTTTCGTCTTCGCTTCGGCCTAGAAGCTTCTTGGCACTAGCACTGGCACTATCACTTCGCTTAAAAAGCTCTTCTCTTTTATAGTAAGAGCCTTTGTCGCTCAAAGAGAGTGATTCTGTGGAGCTACGTCTTCTTTTCCTTTTGTTAGAACCTCCAAAGAAAGGATTACTCTTTTGCTTACGAGGCATCTACCAACGCTGATATGCCACGAAAGAATTAAAAACGAAACTGAAGAAATCTAGTAGAAGTAATCAATCTTGATAAATAGCTAAACTCTGTAAATATAATTTGTTCGATCGTTCACTTAGTCACGTCCTTGTTTACAGCTCGATATGTTTTCACTGCTACGGCTCGACAATGCTCGTGACGTCAAACTTACTTGGATCAATCGACTTCCGGTGAATAGATAAATGACAGTTCCTGTCAACAGCACAACACCTACTGGTAACTTCTAAAAATGCTTTTTTACGAATATCTCCCTTAATAATAAAAAAATTAACTTAATTTTTATATAAATTAAAGATTTTACTTTTATATTTGATATAGCATGGTTTCAAAAAATATATATTTTTGACGAAAATTGTGTTCCGTGTATCTTTAAAATAGTTACGACGCCAAGGACTTTTGGTCATTATGATTAGCACTGACAAACCCAAATTACTACGATCTGAAAAAGATTGGCTTAGGAGAGGATGGTTAGATGTAATTCCATGCAATAGAACAGAAAGAACACGGGTTTCCACATTCTCTCTCTCTCTCTCTCTCTCTCTCTCTCTCTCTAGAAAAAAAAGTGATTCATTCTCGCATGCAGCGGGACTATCAACTCTAGACTCAACGGTTGAGTGGGCGAATATGAACGCAGGCAACTTCCACTGTGCCGGGAAAAGAACATAAACAGCACGAACTGACCATGAATTAAGATTCACAAAATCTGTTTTCGCGAACATGGTAACAATATTTTCATTAAACCAGTATTGAAACTTGACGTTGCAAACGGTGAACTGCCCCTTCATAAGCAGTCTGCTATGCTTTTATACTAGGAAATCATTGTATTCTGTTCTAGGCTTTCCGCAAATCATTAGATCAATTTTATTGTAATGTAATGTATTTGGAAATTTGATTAAATTAAATAGTCACATGACGTCTCACATCACCATGGCTATGTTCAAGATATCCGTACTCCTTATGTCTGATCTAAGGAAGAAGGACAAAAATGACCATCCGATTCAACACCGGCAAAATTAAAGCCCTTGACCAACAGATGTCAGACTCTAAATGATGTTTACAATAACTAGATCTTGAAAATTAGCGAATCTTATAGCCAAGACCATGAACTATTCAATTTACCGAAATACCCAGCCATATCGATCAATTCAAGCCAGAGTGTCGCATGACATGATAGAATAAGAAAGGGAGTTCCTTCAGTGTCAGTGAAAGAAAAAAAGAGGTTTCACAAATTCGAATTTTAATTTCCTTCGCGCTGATTCTCTCGAGAGCTTGTTTGACTTTGACTGACAGGACGATTTACAATACTAATAATATCCTTTATAATGCTGATATATGAATCAGTAGAATAGTTTTCTTCCTTCCTTCCTTTCTTCCTTTCTTTCTTTCTTTCTTTCTTTCTTTCTTTCTTTCTTTCTTTCTTTCTTTCTTTCTTTCTTTCTTTCTTCAGCTTTTCCTTTAACTTTCTTTCTCCCCTCTTTTTTTTCTTTTTTCTTTCATTTTTTCGTTCTATCGTTCGACTCACGCATTAACTCATTTTCCTTTCTTTTAGCATTCATTCATTCATTCATTCATTCACTCATCCATTCTTTCTTTCATTCATTCCGAAAAATGATAAAAATAAATGATGGCCACAAGTGTACGTCGGTCTTGATCATAAGCACACGGAAAATATTTTATTAAAAAACCGAACTGTCTTTTATTGAAAGGTTTTCTCAAAAACCTCATTTGTTGACCAGCTGGTCTATATAGGCAAAAACAAGTCCACTTAGTTCTTGGATACCATATTACAAGTTATAAAAATTTCAGTTGTTATTGATCAGTGAGTACATACAGTGTGATTTGAAGTGCATGTATGTGTAAATATTGCTAGCTGATTTTCCGGATTTCCACCTGCAATAGGCTATGTTTTTACACATTCTTTGCAAGATACAAACCGAAAAAATAAATTCTAACTTAAGCCAAGACTCCCGTTGCTATGACAAACAGGGAAACAAGGTCATCTTAACCAAAAACAAACTGACAAAACCAGGAGATGAAATAGTGTTAGCATTCACTTGTACAGGAAACCTAAACACAAGATACTGGCAAATCTTTATTCGATACTCAAACAAGTTTCATTACATTCAAGAACCAAACGCCGGAAATTTGCTTAAAAGTTTAATGAAACGCTTAGTCAAGTTAGTCAAGGAGTTAAAACTGAGCCTCTGTGAGGTAGAAACGGAACAAGCCTGTGACACAGAAGTCTTTGGTCATAGCTTCAGAGAAAAGGTGAGTCTCGGTATGAATTTGAAAAAGTATAGCTATAAATGAATGAGACTGAAACCAATTTCGATTAGTCACTTTTTATTTCTTTTAAAACTATTTGAAAGTTAAACGACAGTGACTCTTTCTACTTATTTTAGCAGACAAGGTTGTTCCTACGACTTAATTATTACGTTGGTATTCATTAAGATTTAAAAAAATAATTATTCGTACAGTCGACTAAAACGATTCTTTTAAGGACTCCATAGCCGGCAAGATTGTGTGGTGTTTTTCAGATCTTAGTGCAATCCAATGTAATCTAGATTGATATTATGAATAAAATTACCTAAATTCTGCTCACTATAAAGCGATAAGCACGTTTTAAAGCTTCTGGCTCAATATCCGACTACAATTGATATCAAGGGTCAAGAACTGAAGTACCATAGTTCTCAAGCATGCACGTTTGGTTAAGGAGGAACACGCAAGAACAGGCTAGAAAATTGCGTAGGTTTGAGTTACTCTTGAATTGCGGGCGTCCGTTATATGAACCAATCACGAACCGAGAAAAATTAACGCTAAAATATTACAGTGCTTCAATGCGAAAGTCTTTTTAGAGTCACTGTAACTCACATTTGCTACCATCCATCTCTGCAGGCAAATTTCACGTTTTGTGTCTCTGTGTCGATTTTTGGAAAGAAAAGGACTTGAAAAACAATTGGAAAAGAGATAAACAATTTCCGTCGATCTCGAACCCAGAGTCTTACTAGCGCCTTCGTGCTTTGTTGTCCAAGCCTAGACTTTTTGAGTTTTTATTTTATTTTCGATCCAGAGCAGAGCGTGCTGTAACGAACGTCGCGGCGACGTGGTGTCACCACTAATCCACGCATCTTCAATGATCAAGTCCCTACTCAATGGCGCGTGCCGATTCCTGAATGACCCAGATATCCTGGTCACAGCTCTTAAGCGTTTCTACATTTGATTGCTGTGATCTGGTTTTCTGTTTCATTCTCTATATCTAAAATAAAATGGATAAAAACACTTCCATTGGACGTCTGGCCCGAGTCACGTGACATCTGACCAGACGATCGAGAGGGACTGGAATAAGATTTAAGGTAAGGTAACACGAAGGTTCTAGCTTAGAGAGAAGGGAAAAGAAAAGTAGGGACTGCAGACAACGCTGTAAGAAATCATGATACTAATAACCCGTTGCCTACACAACTTTTCTTCTCCATTCTCCCAGTGTATTCGGCTCCAATCTCCGCGCCTGTCCACAGGAATCCCAAAACAGTCGTCTTTACTGAGCCTAGAGGGAAAAGTGCGACTGCTCGCAGTCTAGTGATCGGTTGAATTAGGTAATGCCGCTTTCTCCCACATTATTTCTAACTGTTTTTCGCATTATTACTTTACTGTGTTCTCTAACAGCACACAAATTTTGGTTAATGTCGATTCATGATTACCGAGATAATATCCTTCTAAGATAATACCTAGAATGATCTTATTTAAACCGTGAAATAATAGTACGCATAATAGCTAGTAGTAGACTCTAGACCCATTCTTTTCTTTTCTTTTTTTAACTAGTACCAACTAAATAGTCGTTTGGTTTCCTAGGGTTAAATAAAATCACTCTAATATTCTTTATTAACTGGTTCATAAGATAGTTTTATAATCTGATTGTCAGAACTAAAACCAAAGACTTCTTATGGCGTTGTTTACTACTGTCTCGAGGCAGGAGCCGACGGTTATCATAACCAATCAACGGCACCGGCCATCAACAGTCTGCGCAACTGTTTTTATTTTTCCCGTAACCTCCCTCCTAACGACACCGCAAAAGTGACAAGACCATAGATTACTAATAGTGCTTTTGCCCATTAAGATAATACACACGTGTTACTGGTTTATAAGGTGGTATCTATGGTAAGTTTTATTGATGTAGTGCGCACCTAACCTCCTAACGACACTAACAAGGGCCGCAAGAGTGACAAGACCATAGATTACTAATAGTGCTTTTGACCATTAAGGTAACACAAATGTGTTATTGGTTCATGAGGCGGTATCTGGTAAGTTTTATTGATGTAGTGCGCACCTAACCTCCTAACGACACTAACAAGGGCCGCAAGAGTGACAAGACCATAGACTACTAATAGTGCTTTTGCCCATCAAAGGAACACACGTGTTAGGTTTATAAGGCTGTATCTGGTTAGTTTTATTGATGTAGTGCGCACCCAAACGAAGCATGGATTATCTGTTCACACTGAGACGTGATTGATTATTCCAAATTATAGATCACTTCAGCGGTGTTATTAACTGATTTATGAGATACGTCATTAGGGAGCATTAATTATTTGGGAGAAGGTGGGTTGGAGAAATCCAGGGGAGGGCCATTAAATTTCTACTCAGTCAAAAAGGGGTCATCAAATATTTCATACTACATAAAGGGGAGGGACAAGAATATAAGAAATTTCAAGGGGATGGTCACTTTTTTATATAGTCTGAAGAAAAGGCGGGGTCTAAAGATTTGACATTACTGTTGATAGGAATTCCTCCGGCCCACCCCCTCCTAAATAATAAATGCTCCCTTAGTTGTAAATATCCGTTATTGACTTGCTGTGCGCACTATTAGTGCATATAGAGTCTGCCGTATAGATATCTTTTGTCTTACATGTTTTTTCATAGATTTATGAAGATGCATAAATACTGATAAACACGTACGTATATTGTTTAGCTCGCCTATGTGGTAATAGACCTAATGTTTTCCCATTTCAGACCACACGTTTAATTCCCTAGATCATTTTATTTCTTTGTTTAATGTTTGCGCAAGAGAAGATGCATAAATATGGATACAACTCAAAGTATCTCATTCTCAAGAGAATGGCACGTGGTCTGAAATGGATAAAACTTTACGCTCAATCTAAAGAGGTCTAGGGCAGTTTTCGTATGACTGTGAAAAGCTCGGTGCCATATGCGTGTCTTGCCGCGACAGTGATGTTTTCTAAAATTTTGATTAGCAGATTTCTTTTTGCGAAATGTAATTGGTTTGGCAGTACCGTGACCTTGGCGTGACCGTGTCCCCGGCTTTTGATTGGATGAGAGTAATTCCTAGCGCAATTTGATTGGTCTGGCGTATGCCTTGCCGCGTCAAGACCGCGTTTGTGTCAGGAGTTTTTGAAAGTCATACGTGATACGAAAACTGTTCTGCAGATGGTTTATTATGTTAACTAATGTAAAAGACCACGCTATGTGGACTGCTAGTGCACATGGAGTCTGTTTCATATCATTTCTTAGACGTTTTTTTGAAATAGATTCACGAAAAGTGGCGCAGAAAGACAAATGGATACTATCTTTAAGGCGCCTGTCAAAGGCAGCCTGCGTTAGTTAGGTCGGCTGCACGCAGGCTATTCAAAGAAGGATCTTCTAACAATTAATTTTTTGCTGCAGTATCGTAAAGAGCAATAGCAAAACTGAAAATCGCGAAAATTTAATAAATTTCCGATGGTTTAGCTACGCCTCAAAGTACATAACATTTTGACCAATTGTTAACATCATATCGTGGTAAATAATAGTACTATAACATCGGAAATTCGTTTATTTTAAACTTAAATAAACGCAAAGAGTTAAAAGCAAAACGGTTTCTATCGCGCGCTGGCTCTGTGTGCGAGCGATTCGTAATTTGTTGGTATATCCTCTTATTTATCACGCCTCTCTACCAAGCAGAAAGCGAGAAAATTTACATTTGTGGTAAAAAGTACGACCATGAACCAGGGTCTTAAATCCCGTGAGTTATAGTCATACTCTGGATCTATACTGCCTGATAGTGCTGTGTCTTGCCAGGATATCTGTCCAGCATAGGTACCTTCGTGCTATGTCAAACACCCCAGTAGTCATCATGATGCATCTCGCTAATATTCGAGGTCGTAGTCAGTCCTTCTATAACTGATCATATGTCCAGCATAGGTGCCTTTTTGCTGTCATACACTCTAGAAGTCATCATTATACATCTCGCTATCCATCGAGGTCATCGTCAGTCCTTCTATAACTGATCATGTGTCCAGCACAGGTTCTTCGTACTGTCATACACTCTAGGAGTTATCATGATGTATCTCGCTAATGGCCATCGTGGTCATCGTCGTTCTCTTCCCTCTTTTTTTCAACCCAGGAAAACAAAAACTCAACAGATTAAAAAACTCGCGTTTGTACTTTTCGTTGAGCGTGACATACAGACAAGGGTTGATAGCGCTGTTTGCGTGACACAAGAAGAACGCAACATTCTCCACGTAAGGAGCAGTGGCAAGCAGTCGCCAGAACAAAGGAGTGTTGTAATATATCACCAGGTGCATTAAATGCGCCGGAAGCCAACAAAGTGCAAATACCATGACTACTATCGTGAGCATGCGCAGGACCTTCCGCTTTGATGTCTGAGCTTTCTGTATGCTTTTAGCCGTTGAATGTCCAGGAATCTTACGCGATGAAAGTTTTTTCCCAATCCTAATATACAACGACGCGATCAGTAATAATGGTACCGCGTAAAGTCCAATCAAAGTAAACATGAAGAAACTACGCGCAAATTCAAATTGCTTGGTAGGTGATGTAGAAATAATGTCCCATACCATTCGACAGTCCCAACCTTGCCCGTCATTTGCTTTAGCGACGTCAAAGATCAGGAGGTAAGGAAACATGAAGAGCGCGGAGAAACTCCATATCAATGATGTTATGATCTTGGTGTTGCGTATGACTGGTAAGTGTTTGAAGGGGTGGATGATAGCAAAATAACGGTCCAATGATATGGCTACTAGTGCAATGATTGACGCCGCAATGGAAAGGGTTCCTGAGAAGTTTACCCATTTACAAGAAACCACGCCGAAACCACCATTGATCCATTTTTGACCAGCATATAAAAACTTCACCTGATATAGAAGAAGAAAAGAGTGCTTTAGTCCTATCAATATTTCGCAGTTAGAGCCATTTGTATGTAATGGCCCTAAATAGACTCTTCCACAGTCTCTCGCTCGTCCGTTCCGTCTCCACCCTTAGAGACTATAACGGTACAATGACCGAAAGGACTTATGGGTTTCAAAAACTCGGACCCGGCGTGCTTTGGGAACCAAATACTCGTCTACAGTCTCTCTCGTTTCAATATTTTCAAGATGGCGGCGAAAGCTCTTGTCAATCGAATATTCTCGAAGGCAGCATTTTAATGTGCGGACACAATAACCAGGACCACTTGAATATAACTGACCAATCAGATAACAGTAAACTAGACAGAGATTGAACTGATAACAGTGTTAGCCAATCAGATTATCATGTTCTCACGCTCTTATTATATGATGCGCTATCTGATTGGCTGGTTAAAAAATATCAAACCATGTCGCAATGTGATTGGTTAATGGTACTAACTTATCATAGTGGTCCCGGTTGAAGTATCCGCACAGTAACCAGCTCGATCTTTCAGACCGATATTGCTTAATGTACGTAAAAACGAATCAGTCACTCTTTCCGCCAAAAAGAATACCAGTGTTGATGAGTTTGAATCCAGTAACTAATTTGAAGAAAAAATGATATTTTGAAAACAAAATTAAAAACCTTATCTGGATATTTGTGATTCTAATCCACGTCTACCTACTGAACTTCAAAAATTTTATTGATTCCACTTTGCCATACCCCCGAGACAATTTGCCATACCCCCGAGACATCCGCAGAAACTGAGGCGTCGTATGAACTTCGGCGGGCGTGACGGGGGAATTAAGACCTTTCACCTTTGGGTGTACGGATTACGCAGGATAATGTTCTAGCCGTGATATCAGGGGAGATACAAGTCGGCCCTCAGACGTACCGTACCTACAGCTAATCCCTTGTACTATCTGGCTGCAACGCACATAGATTGAGGTAGGGAGGGAGGGTAGAGTACGAAATGGTCCTACTCACCTGTATCGGCATGATAAGAACACTAACGAGAAGATCCGCGATCGCCATGTTGACGATCAAAAAGTTAAACGTAGATTTCATGTACGAACGAGAAGCGACCACGTAAATCACCAAAGCATTGCCAAGCAGCGCAACAACAAAGATGATTGAATATGCAGCTGTCATAGCAACCACAGCAAGGGCCTGTCCTGATAAGGTCGCTGTGGAATTGGTCACTAGCAGAGAGAGAGAGAGAGAGAGAGAGAGAGAGAGAGAGAGAGAGAGAGAGAGTGATGATTAGTAAAGGTATGTGTTCCAGGGGTTGGTTGGTGGTGGGGGGTTGGGATGGGACGGGAGAGGGGGCTTTTCTTAGACGTTTTCAAAAGATATCTTTAAAAGCTACTGGCGACTGTCGTTAGCTAGCGCAATTTTGAAACCACAAAATTTGATCCAATTTGATCCTTCTATTGTTTTAATGAAGGTGCCTATAACAGCAGTGGCGGCGGTGCTTGAAGATGAAGTAAAACTCACTACTGTGCTTGCAAGCGTGTGCGCAGAAGGGGTGCCACTACCATGACGATGAAATCGAATGCGCATGTTGATGAAACAGCACGGCACGTAACTGGCATGCCATTTAAACCAATGAGAGCGCAAAAAATTAATGCTCAGCCAATGGAAATGTGTGTACACGGTAACGTCACGATCATGGCCGTAACGTGAGTTTTTCACTTTCAACCACATTTTTTCTTATAAATTTACTCCTCAGTAAATTGAAATTGCCTCCGGCGGCGTTACTCGCGGTCAGTCACAGTACAAATTGAGAACTTTGCAAAAAAACTCTCACTCACTAACCTTACCTTTCATGACTGCACTCAAACTCCAATAAACATTACTCAAATTTCAATGTGATTCAGAATGATAATTTATTTCACTAAGAAGGGATTAGTGTTTTATAGGAGATTTCTCGACAATTTACCTGGGTCGAATTCCAATGACTAATTTAATTTCTCACATGATTGAATACTTTTACGCGTTGGTCTGCCATTGACCGCGTAAAAATTTTTATAACCTTCAGGAAAAAATAATCCGGCTGTAGTTTCAAGAGTGATATTGAAAAGCGTATTTCAATTCTATTCAAACACTTTCGAACTTTGATTTTCAACCTCTTGTTATTTCTCTCTCTCGGCATATTGGATTTTTAGTGTTGGTCAATGTTCTTGACGAGTAGTGCAAGGACATAGAAACCACGAAAGCTTCCCCAGTCAGTTTGCTTCCAAGAGGAAACAGCGAATGAAAATCTATGGTAATCTTACCTCTGCTGCTGCTGTTGTCCATGATATATGAAGTAGGCTCGAAAAAAAGTCTTTTGTGTCTAAGAAAGCCGGTTATTCAGCACATAAATGACCGACAATCCTTCCAAATTAGTCCCCACGCCAGTATTATACTCTTTTCATAGGTTTTAATGAGCTTGATGGTTTCTTTGCTGCTATTGAATTCTGTGAATGAGAAAAAGAGTTTCGGTTAAGTTGATTAATTTCCAATTATGAATACACGGAACTCGCTAACAGTGTAATTATTAGACGTTCGTTTTTGTTTTCTTTTTGTGCGAGGAAAAAAGAAAGAAAAGCATATCTATCATTAGTAAGCACGTACTCAGAAATGCGTACATGTTTAGAAATCATTCGATCTTGTTAGGAATTATGTGGAAAGAAAAAATACGACGTCTTTCAATTCCGTACCGATTATACAATGATGTTTGTGAACTTGGCGCCAGAATGACGATATTTTTTGAAGAAAGTTTGGAACAAATTTGGAAAAAAATATGTGTTATTGTTCAAGCCACAGGAAACTAAAGTTAAAATTCGTCAAGATAGGATGGAACTGTGTTGTGTTATAGCTGTCTGTTTGCACGGCTTAGCTGAAAATCTCTTTCATCTCTAATTCACTCACTTTATATTTCAGTGTCTCATGTTGGCTTCGCATTAGTATTCCAAAGGCTACGCACGTAACTCTGTTTTAATCCAGGAATGATATTCCTAATAGTTATTTTAGTATTCTCAATTGGTACTAAATACTCGATGATTGCCAAGTCGGCCACCGGAGACGCGTCAATATCAGTCTATACTTCACTCTTCACGGCAAAAAGTTGAAAGAAAAATCGCTGAGAAATCCCCAAAATAGTATCAGTCCAAATCGTTATATTACCTCATTGAAGTTAAGAGATAAAGTACCCGTCAAAGTTAATGGAGCGTGCAATATCAGAATATGACAAGTGTATCTCAAAGAAAAGGTGGTTGAGATGAGTTGAGATTAGTAGACTTGACTTGACTTATTTTTAGTCATTTTGTGTTATTTGTGGTTTTGTTCAAGTGCATGCGACTCAACACTTTGTAATTAACATGTTAATAAGATCGTAAAAGCAGAAAAAAACATTGATATAGTGGTGCATTTTATAAACAATGATGCTGTTTCAAAGATTAGAACTGAACAAAGAGACAATTCTCCGGTCGTAATTTGGGCGGTTTAGAAGTGGTCTATGAAACAAAGAAGGGGTTTTTAAGAGTTGCCACTTTTATGACTTATTGAAAAAGGGATTGTCGTGCGTTCACGAACGTTTCGAGTTTCATATATTTTTAAAACGACTACAAGAGAGTCATATAATTTTAAAACGACTACATAGGAGTCTCGATGTGTAGCGCCTTTGAAAGAATCGATAAAAGTCTGAAAATTAGTTGAAGGAAAGTAATTGTAAGAGCTGAGAAGAAATATTTAGCGATTATTCGCCGAAGGCGAAGTGCTGACGATTATCTGTGAATATATTTAACGAGCCATCATAACGGAGCATTAGGGGAATAGTTGTTTTATGATATATAATTTTAGACTTGAATATCAGAGAAAAGACGAAATTAAGGATAAAAAACGTTTTTGTTTTACTTCCACTCTGACAAACTTTGGAAAACCTCATAATCACCGCTCGAGCAGTGATTATCGTCTCAGAATCACTTCAAAGATACAGTGAACGAGAACTCGAGAACTGGACAAGAACATCCAGGAGAGGAGAGGAGAGGAGAGGACGGGAACGAGAGAGCTGGATTCACAATGACCATTTTAGATCGTTAGGGAACGACCTTGGAAGGTACATCGAACATGCACTTATAGGGGCAATGTATCATTTTCCCGCCAATAAAAACGCGTACGTGTTTCATCTTAAGAGTTTCCCATCATATACAAAAGTTCAGTAAAACGTTTTGCTCCCCGGCCCTTGTTACGTTACTGACGTCGAAGCTGAGATATTAAGAGATGCTATTAAAAAAAGGCGGTTTGGTGGCAAATACTCTACTTTGGCTCCTTCATTACATGTCAACATTCATCCATAAATACGGCGACATGACGCAAGTACCATCCATCAACATTCAATATTAAAACCTTTTTCAAACTGAGACTGAGAAGTACTAGTAGAGTGCACGCCATATATCCATGAAAAACTTTGTAAGAAATTGTACAAACTTGCACAAATTAGTAAGTTCAGTAGACCTCACCAGGCCGTAGACCGGGCGGACAGACCTACAACACTTTGCACTAATTTGTTGTAGCAGTAGCAGTAGCAGTAGCAGTAGCAGTAGCAGTAGCAGTAGTAGTAATTAGAATATCTGCATGAGAAAGTAGTATATGTAGCATTACGTTGCTTTGTAAACTTTGTATATTATTATCACAACTTGCAAGTATGTTTGAACACGTTCAAAGGAAGTCATCACAAATTGGCGTCAAGATTGCACTCATAAAATTGCAATTACTTAAGCTATTAGGAATATCAGGGTATACTCTCACGTTTTGCGCCTTGCTCTTCAAATAAACGTACACCCCTTCATAACAAGCACACTCAATACGCAAATACTACCTAGCAAAAAATTCATGAGGGTCAATAGACCTTTTCACGGTTTCCGACGCCATATTTCTTGGGGGGCAAAATTACTAAGGAGCGTAGGGGAAAGAGATACGTTTTTCGTTACATTTCCTTTCCGAGGTAAATTTTCGAGACCAAACTTTTTCTTTAGATGGAGAATCAATCCTCTGTTCAATATTTTGTGCGCTGTTCATGAGCCGATGGAGCCAGCATAACACTGGTTCTCAGAGAGACGGAGGCTTTGGGTTTTGCGAGTTTTGCGACTCAATCATACTGGTTCAATTTGACCGTAAAAAAAATCTTGCCTCTACAAGAATGACTCGATCGGCTCAAAAACGTCACAAAACATTGAACAGAGGATTCTCCGTCTACAGAAAAAGTTTGGTCTCGAAAATTTACCTCAGAAAGGAAATATAAGGAAAAACGTATCTCTTTCCCCTACGCTCCTTAGTAATTTTGCCCCCCAAGCAATATGGCGTCGGAAACCGTGAAAGGGTCTACTAGGATACTATCTTTTGCGGATTCTCCTTCTATAACTGGTACAAGCGATTTTATGTCTTTTCTTAGCAACTCTTAATCGATCGTTTTCATTTACGTTCGTCTAATAGCCTAAGTATCAAACTTATATATCTCTCACCTACCCCTAATGTTATGTGTTTAGTTTTAGATCGGTCCTGGTTTCCTGGTCTCTATCAGAATAGTTCCATGATTTTGAACAAAACCGCCTACCGACAGGAAATATTTTACGCGTCTTGAAGACCGCCCTTTGGCAAGACCGGCGAATATTGCATCATTGAGTACATAGTAATTAGGCCCCTTGACTAGCGCTCAAGCACTTATACACCTATTTCAGAAATCGTTGTCGCACCAAAAGCCTCAAGCAACAAGCCAAGACCTCAGAGAACGCCGGTACTTTTAGCTGTAATTAGTTTATTCATGGTGCATTTTCATTTATTGACTTCACAAATTGCTCCAAGCAAGGCTGCTTGAGATGACAATTATTGGAGAGATACAGCCACTTGCATGAACCAAGAATAAATAAATTCTAATTCAAAGTACCGACGTTCTCTGGAGCCTTGGCTAGTTACTTTAGGCTCTTGGTGCGACAACGATTTTCGAAATAGGTGTATATGGCAAAGCCTCTAAGCAGAGTTTCACTCTTCCCCTACCCCCCTCCCCTTGGGCCTGAAACTTATGCTTGAAGCACGCAGATCGAATCCGACAGGGTGTCAGTGCGCTCTTATTTATATACGAGTATATGAGTTTTTCATCTTATTGAAAAAAGAAAAAAAACGCCTTATAATTCTACCGTAGATTTCCAGACGAAATCAGGGATTAATTCACGAGTGAATAATATTTATACCGGGATTAATTTTTCGTAGCATTTTAAACATATCTGACAAATAATCCTCAGCTAAATTACAATCACGGCAAGAATAAGGACGTTTTAAGCCCAGAACTGAGTTACTTTGACTGCCATAACTACGGCAAGCTTTTCATTCTCTTTTTTCTGATCTCTTATCAACTCCATATTTACCCTCAGTCGCGAATTCCATTTCTAAACTAGTGAGAGAATGTCTGAGTGCTGACTGTTGTCAGTAGAGATTAGGCACGGGATTTTGATGAGTGTTGACGATCATGAATTGGGCTCATCTGGCTGATAAAAATGCTATATTTTACCTGATTAGTACATGTTTCTTCAAAAAGTGACGGTTAAGCATGGACTTCAGGATCTTGCTTGTCTAGTTCGAATTTCAAGCTTTATGATCTGGCTTATACAGGCTTCAAAGGCGGACAGCCTTCATCCTGTTGGACCTGTTGTATCCACAGTCAGATTATCCACTACATTAGCAAATCATTGCAGATTTGATGAAATAAGTTTTGAAGGCCAAGATCAATCATTGATAAGTTAAAAACCTTGAGGAAAACCAATAGGATTGATGCGTCTTCGTAGCTCAAAAACACATGCGCAATCGAGTAGAATTGATGTATTACTCCCGGCCTAATCAATCGAACGAAATCGAACGTTCGATTCCATCGATTACAATCGAATGATTCAGTTAAATTCGATTGCATTGGGTAATCGAATTAAATCGAAAATGGAGCCAATAAAACCTAATCGAACATTCGATTACGTTCGATTGTAATTTAGGAGCGATTTGAGTCAATCGAGCACAATATAACATTCGATTTTGTTCGAATGCCGAATGCAATCGAATCCAGTCATGTGATTGCGTTCGATTGAATTCGATTTCCGAGTCGATTGATTTCGCCGGGATTACTTCCTGTGTTTTGAAGAAAAACTGGACAACATCTATGCCGGGTACTTCTGACGCTAAGCCACTTCAAATCAAAGCTCTTCACTTTATTACGCTTCTTTGATATTGTTTTAGGAAAGCATTTCCATGCGTCGGTAAGCCATGTAAATGTTTTTAGAGTTACACACTTGAAGACACGGCTTGATATTAGCTTTGGATCAAGGTCTTTCTCTAGTATAAGTGAGGTAGTAGAGTTTAATACACTTCATGATAAATAAAAGGGGGAAAAAATAGAAAATTAGATTAGGAAGAAAAAAGTCGTAGATAAGATCGGAGGAAATGAAGGAGAATATGAATATATAAGGATTCGATTGGAGAATCTTATACGAATTAAGGACACACGGAACAATTACCGGGAGAATAAAGGAAAAAAAGGAGAGATATGAGAGAAGAGAGGAAAGTTCGAGAAGTAGGTACTTGAACCTGCGGTAAGTGATAAAGAAAGGAAACTAAGAAGAGATAAAAATGGAATAAAGAAAAGAAAAGAAAAGAAAAGAAAAGAAAAGAAAAGAAAAGAAAAGAAAGAAAAGAAAAGAAAAGAAAAGAAAAGAACGATCGAGTAGAAGTTAAAAGGAAATTTGAAGAAAAAGTTTAAGTATTGCTTATGTGGTGGTTAGCTGTCCGTGAACACTCGAGTTGGCATCCGATTATGAATCGAAAGAAACAGTAGAATTCGATTTACACGTATTGAAAGTCTATAAAAGCTATTCAAGCCGATGAAATGATGAAAGAGAAAGAAAAAATAAAAGTATATTTACTCAAATAACAAAATGAAATAAAAGAAACTCGTATGTTCACGTTAAGAGTAGAACGACAGTAAAATATTCGTAGTATAAAACCATTTTTCCCTGAGAGGGGTAGGGGTACCGTCGGGTTCTGAATCCATCCTTTACCCTACTGAGAAAAGAATATCTCAAAATGAACATACCCTGTTAAAGATACAACAATGTGAATTTAATTACCCTACCTAAGAAAATCCTAAGGAAGTGTAGCTGTGTTAATAGTGGTCTGGAAATACTGAACGCCGGCACAGGTGGAAGCTACGCGCTAAAACTGATTCTTTGGGGCGGCTAAAAAAGAGTTTTAACAAAAGTTAAAATTGAATACCATAAAGCAAGATAATGCTAACCTATCAAAGACGAATGAGCGTGGAGATTTGCACAGGTCAAATTGTTTTTGATTTGCTTCCCACATCCATGGAACTAAAATAAGCTGCATAAATTCATCGACGCATATATCTTACATGTTAAGTTAATTCCACGCTTATCAGTCGCGGCGGTAACCTGCGCGGTACTCTCACATACATGAAAAAGAGACATTTAAATGATATTGCCAAACCACCGAGCGACACTCGAAACCAAGTCTGTTGTCATGTAAGCAGTCTATACAATAATAAATGCCTTTTAAGATTTTAAAGAGAAGTGTAGATAATTGAAAACATTAGCGGGAACTCTGAAGTAATATGGAGTCACAATAACGGCAAGCATTCAAAGTTAGGTCGTGCGACTGAGAATATGTTGTCTTTTTATAGCAAGCCCTGACTGGAAGTCCGATCTTATCTTTATTATCAGAATCATACATATAAGTTGAATGATGTTCTGACCATTACATGAAATTCGAAACGGCAAGGCCAAAATGTAATGTAGAGAAGTTAATGACCTTATAAAGGATAAAGCAAGCCGAGGGAAATAAGAAAAGGCCTAATTTAAAATCCAACTTCAACAAATAGGTGCTTACTTGGTGAAGTTAACGTGAAGAGCCACATGAATAGCTTAGATAAGCACTGCTCATTGGCCAATCAGGAGAGACGGCTTAATTGCCAAAACTTAGAGTTATTCGTAGACTCGTTTCCTCTTCCGAGATTCAATTGGCGCTGAAAGGGGATTTCAAGTTTTAAGTGGGATGCATAAGTGTTACGATGCATACAGTTATTGAAATCAACTGTTCCTGATTGCGAAACTGGTCACGTGATTTTTGACAGTTTCGTGGGCTACAGAGGCTCTGTGAGACTTTGCACGTAGGGTTATCAGAAAAAGGAAAGAATTTCCAGCTGTCCAAAATCAGGAGAAAAAGTCAGAATTTTTGTCAGCGAATTGATAACGTGCAACTGTTCTCTTTCCTGTTAGAACGCGCCTTTTTTGGTCCAGTACAATGCTATACAGCATGTGTACAATCTTGGTTTCACGATCTTATTGATTTATATCCTCGCTACAATAGTATGATGAGCTAGCATAGTGTAGTGCTAGCAAGCAAGTTGCTCACGATCTTATTGCGTTGATATCTTCACTACGATAGTGTGAGCTAGCGTTGTGTAGTACTCACATGTGGGCAATTCTGTTTTCACGATCCTATTAAGTTAATGTCTATATTAGTGTGAGCTAGCGTAGTGTAGTGCTAGCATGTGCGCAATTCTGCTTTCACGAACCTTTCTGAGTTGATATCTTCGCTACAATAGTGTGAGCAGTGCTAGTATGTGCGCAATTCTTTTTTCACGATCCTATTAAGTTGATATCTGTGCGGCAGTTGTGTGAGCCAGAGAATCAATCTGCGTTTGTTAGACGAAACAGTTGTTAAGATGCACTGCCGATACTTACTCTTCTCCCATGTCCAACTTATTTAGATTCCGAGGTTTACTTTCCACGTCTTTCTCTTGTTATCTCCACGACGTTGGATCTAAATTGCTACAAATCCGCACTTTTACACCTTTTATATCTATGCAGCGGAGAATCCTTACAAATATCTATAAGAAACAAGTCCGGGCTATTTCTGGAAAGCGGAAAGAAGTGATTACACCCCACGTGTAGCAGGGAAAGTATCCTTAGTTGTCGATAATATATACTTACAAGGACATGTATTTTTATTACGTACATGGACGCGCTTGACGTAAAAGCTTTTCCTCTAAAGACGACGTCATAGAAAACTTTTTAACCTCTTTTTCACGATTCACTTTTTTTCTTGATCGCACATGACCCCTTGTAGAGAAGCTGCGCGGAACTGGGAGCTATAGGTGTGGTGTTTTTAGGAGAGCAGCTAGAGGAGCCTACATTAATGCTTACGAAACAAAATCATTGATGATTTCAAACTGATCCTCTTGACTAAGCCTAAATTTGTTGTAGTGCAGCTTTGCGATAGATCAGGAAAGCCTCTGATTGATCGATTCAACTAATTCGATTAACAAACGTAGATGGTTGGATTTTCCTGATAAACAAAAGTATATCAGATTGCAGCAGATGAAAATCACATTTCTTCACCTCGAAATGACTAATATTTTGGAATCTCAGGAGAAAATTTAGCGCGGAATGTTCTTGTGTTTATTTCGTCAGAAATAGCGAAAGTAAACAAGCAAAATGATCTCTAACTCGCATTTTGGGAAGGACATTATTTGTCGTTCATAAAAAGAAACGACAAAATGCCACAAAGAAAAGATAAAATCCAGAACCAAGGATCAATTTCAATATCCCTTGAAATCTTGAATCTTGACCGTTTTTGACTGTAATGAATGTAGTTTTAGTCAGATTTAATCAACAAACGAGAAAGCCATTTCGATTATAGACATTGATTCAGGTTCAGCAAACACAGGGTGAATTATAGCAAGATCCCCTCTAATTGATCATTAGAGATCACTGAAGACATTTCACGATTGTTGAACCAGTCAGTACTTTGCAGTACGTGTAGTTTTAAAGCCTCATATACTCAGAGGACTAACAAAGGTTTGAACAAAAATGAGAGAAAAAGAGAGCTCGAGATTTTCGTTTAGGCGTGAGAAAATGAAAAAATCTAGTAACAAGTCAAACCATTCAAACATAAAAACAGGTTGGCCGTTGAAAACTCAAGCCAAATTCAACTCACCTCTCAAAGACTGAAAGTTCCAGAAACCTCTAAGAATAGATTGAAGTTCAAAGCTTTCGGGGCTTCTTCGACGGCAGCCGGTCCTTGTGACAGGCCCTATAGGTATCGATGCATAACCATTAACGATAATGCAAGGTTAAAAGGCGAAAAATGATGTAACATGATAACCGCGGTGTCTCAGTAGAGATTGTCTCGACGCGCGAATGTTGTGTGGCGCTGCAGTTTCTATTGAATGCAAATTAGCCTTCCATGATGTCAACAGTTTCCAAACCCGTCTTTCACCATTTTACATTACTTTCCTAATAATCCGCATAGATACGACAATTCAATAATTGGATCCCATCTGACTTGTCATAATGTGAGTGTGCCATGACCTAGCTCGTGCAAACAGCATTCATGCCACAGGTTTACCGTAACTAAGGTTTAAGAAAACAAACCAAATGGGTCTCCTCACGTTTTCTTTGATCAGAAAAATTAACAACTCGCTTTAAATCAACAGAAAAATAATTACAAAAATGCAACACATACTCTGAACTCGTTGAAACGACGCCTTGAAATTGGCTGTCTCGTTGAAGGAGCCATACCGGCGACCTCGAAAAGCACTTTACGTTTTAGACAATCACTTGAGTTATCCCAATAACCTTACCGAAAGAAATCCACCTTTAAGGCGGACATTTTCAATAAATCCTTTCAGATTTTTGCCATCAAACCGTATGAATAAAGTCCGAAGAAATCCTCTACTTAGGCACAATCAACATGTATTTGAACTGTTTTTATGGTGCCTGAATTTTTTTTGTTTTTGTTTTAATCTTTAGATTTGAAAAATGGTTGTTATCAGACAGTTATATCTTTAATGGAATTCAATTAGTCCTAAGTGGTTTCTTTATACCCGCTGAATTTGGCAAAACGCTAAGAAAAACTTTAAAATAGTGGATTTACTGTATAAACAGTCAGATATTGATTTGTCTCAGTCCAGAATGGAGATAAGAGATATGAAATCAAATTGGGGCATTTTTGAAGGGGCTTTTACCGAACGACGGATGTTCGGCCTTAAAGTCCACTGAGTGATGATCAATTAGAAATGTTCGCTCCCTTTAACGATTGTTTTTTTTCTTCTTCTTCAATTTTTAGTACAGAGAGAAAATGTACTTCGTAATGAAATGAAATTAGAATAAGTTGTAGAGTTATTGGAAGAAAGAAAATATGAAAGAATGGGAGGATAGGTGGATGAAAAGAAGCAAAAATAACAAAGGTAAATGCACTTGGTTATAGAAATCCCTAAGGTAAACTTTCAGATGGCAAGATATCAATCAAAGATCCGTTACTGCCTTCCCATTCTCATCACTTTATCAACTGTCAACAATATACTTTGACAGGTGACTTATGAAAGTGTAACCTGAACACCTTACGGGCTTCCTGTGGTTTATATAAGACCGGCAACCCAATAGTGTTGATAGCCGACATGGCGGATCTAGAAGAAGAAGAAGGATCGTCCTTCAACGTTAGAGGTCAGTTGTGCATTTACTTGCACCAAAAACTATTATCTTAGCAAATAAATGTACAGGAATTATTAAATATCGATGAATTTAAAACTTAAGTACATCAAATTCTTGAAATATTAACGAGGTATGACAAAAAATCCATGCTTTTTGAGTAATATGTTCTTAAAAATATAAGCTTACCTATCGTGGTTACTTCAATTCTTCTTTTTTTACAGATAGACTTATATCACCAACACATTCAAGTACAAACGCTACAAAACTTGATGAGGAATTTGAATTAATCCAACCCGTCAATTTTAGGTATTTATAACGGACTGGTTGGCTATGTCGGCTAGCTGGATAATTGTTTTAGATGAAAAGGTCATTTCCGCTGTCATTTGTGAATCTTATCTCTCGTTCTCCTCATCTCATTTTTATATCCTTATTTGAGTTTTTGCCATAAATAATGTGACTAAAAATTAAACATACTTCGCAGGTATGGCAGAAAATAGTATTGATGAGGGATATTGGTTCAGGTTGGTGGGTGTTAGGGAAGAAAAACAAAACATGGCAATAGCCATTCAGGTCTTCATTAATGGCAGATTGAGATTTGTGGTTCTGACTACTAATGCCAGCCCCCCCCCTAACACCCCTCCCCCTGGACAAGGGTTTACTACTGCTGAGGATCTCAAATATGATGTTTTTACTTTACATTTTATGGTAATACAGCCAACCACTTGGTTGCTGTAATATTTGTCCAGGTAAAACATTGATGGTTTTGGCGTCATTTCTGGCTGGTCTTGGTGGTATTCTCTTTGGTTATGATATTGGTAAGAAGACTGTGTCTATAAATTTCTACCATTAGTCATTAGGCAGTCAATGATGCATTCATTTATAAGGTACCATTCATTTTTTAGGAGGGAGTGGGAACGAGGAATCTCTATAAACAGTGATGTAAAATCTTTAGACTCCCCCTTTCTTCTGTCTGCATAAAAAAGTGACCCCCCCTTTGAAATTTGTTAAATTCTTGTCCCTCTTGTAGTATGAAATATATGATGAAATGATAATTTTTTTTGGATAACAGCATCAACTTATCCACTGGATAAGTATTTAACCATTGGATACCATCAGTCATTCAGTCCGTCTGTCCATCCCTGTCTGTCCATCCATCTATTTTCTGTCTATAATATTATTTGATGATATATTGCCTTTTCCATCCTTAGGTATTGTATCTGGTGCTGTATTGCAACTACGGAAAGAATTCACCCTGAGTTGTTTCCAGCAAGAAATGATTGTCAGTTCAATGTTGATTGGTGCAGTGTTAGCTTCTCTTACTGGAGGTAAAACAATCAGTCAGTGAATAAAATTATTCAAAGGCCTTTATCTGCTGATTGAAACCAGCAACAGTTCATTGATGGGATTTTATTGTTTTTCTTTTAGGATTTATTGTAGATTTTCTAGGTAGACGTCGTGCTATCATCATAAACTCTGTTATCTTCTTGGTTGGTGCTATAATATTAGCAGTTGCTCAGAGTTATCCAGTTCTGGTAAGTAAACTTTATTGTGTTATTCACCACTTTCCATACATCGGTTTAATGGTCAAATACAAAGGTCACAAGGTTCAAATTTATAATATCCTTTGAAACCACCTTGTAGCCTTTTTTAGGTGCTTCATGCTTGAGCAAGTAGTAAATGATTTGCTTTTTTTTTCTAATGCTTTTCCTGTCCTCTTGTGGACTAATGTTTCCTATTTCTAATTACCTTAATTATAATTTTATTTTTACCAATGACATCTATGTCACTCCATTCCTTCTGATCCCATCCCATGTCATCCAATCCCATGTCATCCCATCCCATGTCATCCCATCCCATGTTATCCCATCCCATGTCATCCCATCCAAATCCATTCCATCCTATCAGATTCCATCTTAATTGGTTTGTCCCTTTCCCATCTCATCTAGTCCTTCTATCTCTAATCCCCTTAGATAATCTGTAAAAACATGGAAAATCATCAGACAAGTGGGCAGAATCTGTCTGCAAACAAAGAAGACGATGAATAATTCAGCTAGTAATGGTTTTATCATTCCAGGTGTTAGGAAGACTGATTGTTGGGTTTGGTGTGTCCTTATCTGCTACTGCCGAGTGTATCTACATATCTGAAATAGCACCTGCTGTGAGTTACTACATGATAATTAATGACACCTATATCATGCTTTGACTGTGATACGATAGTGACCAGGTGTGCTTACTATTCAGACTAATCTATATGATTGGAAATTTATTTGCTAATGGTACATTAGTCTACCGGAAGAACCAAAAAGAGTGGGGAAAGTGGATTACCTCAGATTATCAGAAGACTGAGTTTTCAGGAACTTTCTGATCAAATTACAGATGCTCTATATTTTGTCAACCAAAATTTCCAATTTTTCTTGGTAAATGGAAAGCACCCTAGCATTCAGAATAATAATTAAGAAGTACTGCCAATAGAGGTGGTCAATTTTGTGCCATATTCTGTTTTTCCTTTTATTTTCATTTCTTCTAAAAAAAGCAATGAAGCATAAATCATGGTATTAATTAATCAGTGTTATTGCTAGATCTCATGGTCCTTTTGAGCAAAAATATGAACAATTTTGAAATTGTTTTAACGATAAACACTCAGATGCATGAATGTTTATCTATTTTCTAGAAACTATCCAGAAGGAAAATAAAATTTCTTAGAAGTGGTCGATATACGAGGGCCCAATTGTGTGAATCGTGGGTAGTGCTATAAAATGGATAAATCCTTATGCAGTGGATAAGCCAATGCTGTTATCCAACAGATTTATCCACTGAATAAGATGTATCTGTCAGATAGCGCTATTTAACCTTCATACGACCGGGCATAGTAGATTACCTGGTGTTGTCCTATTCACAAAATAATGAAAATCCTTTTAATTTTGATTTCTGTTTTCATATTCGACATCAATTAACAGAAATGGCGAGGGATGCTTGTATCTCTCAATGAATTAGGAATATGTCTTGGTCTCTTGCTCGCTTATGTTGTTAATTTTCTATTCATTGATGTCCCATCTGGTTGGTGAGTATTCTTATCAATCATTATACAGTCACCTTGCTATGCATACTCTGATTGGGTGAAAACTGTGCTGTATTGGTGAACAGAGCATGGGGTTGATCTTAGAGCAGTTTTCTCATGACTGTTAAATGCACAGTGCAGTAAGCTGCCATGCCGTGACCATGATGTTTTCTAGAATTTTAATTGGCTGATTTTTTCTCACACAATGTGATTGGTCTGGCAGTGACATCACCTTGGCATGACCATGTCTGCATCATGTTTTGGGTATTTGATTGGATGGAGAGTAAATACTCTCCATGCAATGAGATTGGTCTGGTGTATGCCTTGCTGTGTCAAGACCGTGTTCGTGCTGCCAACTTTTTACAGTCATATGAAAACTGCTTCATCCTCTTGCTTGTAGTGAAACATCTTATATGCTGCATTCTTCTCTTCACACTTCTTTTGTGCTGTTAAGTCACTCCCTACATGCTGTATTGCTAAACAGACTACACACAGAAAAAGGTGTTTTTCACTGTGTGGTAATGTTGTGGAATAGTTTTCCAAGGTTCTCCAGTTTTACTGGAGATAATTCAATAATTCCAAATTCTAATTTTGTCTCTCATTGAGCACTTCAGTAATGAGCCTCTTGCTTAGGAGAAAGTAATGAGCCTGAAGTGCGATGACGTTTTACCCCCATCTCTAGACCATAATCCTTTTCACACTGCTTTTGTTCTTTAATTATGACTATTGTTTCTGTATTCTCTAAGGAATCAAAAATTTTAACATGAAAGAATTTTAAATTTTAACTATTATGGTATAGAGTCAGGCTTATTGCTCCCAGCATGATCGAACTAAAAAAAGATTACCTGGCTTTGCTCTGATTTACATGGTAATGATTTCTGTTTTAGGAGATATATGTTTGGTTTGTCAGGGATTCCAGCCCTGGTCCAAGGAATTGGAATGTTTTTTCTACCACAAAGTCCAAGATGGTTAATAGTTAATGGTCAGGAGGCAAAGGTACATACATTTTAAATAATGGGTTTTCTGTAACACATTTTTGCCATAAAAAGATGAAAAAATAAATCAATGTCTCATATGCATAGCTGATAATCCTGGCTAATGAGTTAAAGATGTACATTGATGATGGTGTTGTTGAAGATGCTGCTGTTATAGATAATGACAATGGTGATGATGGTGGTGGTGGTGGCAGCGGTGGTGGTGGTGGCGGCGGTATTAGTGTTAATAATGATGATGCTGCTGCTGCTGATGATGATAGTTATGATGATGATGATGAGAAGGAGGAGGAGGATGATGATGATGATAGTGATGCTGTTGGAAATATACCTCGCTATAATTCATCATTTTTCATGTTTATTCAGGCTTGTACCAGTATACACCAGTTACACTGGATGGGTGATCCATATGAAGAGATGGCCAAAATCAAGTCTGGCATTCATACTACACATGTAAGTGAGATAAACCAGCCATGACAAAGACATTGTGTTGTTTCTGTTGAGCATTTAATGATACTGTGGGTCAGACAACTACAGATGTGTTTTCACATGCTTGGGCTTTAATTGACAGCCCTAAATCCAAACCCAAGCGTGGCTGGTCAAATGTTTAGCCTAGGAGAATCATTTACCACATGAAGTGGTCATTAATTTTACTAGACATTTGTGCGATGACCAGCACTTATTTGCAGCCTTGCCTCAGAGAACTCAAGAATTCATTGAGATTACTTAGTTTTTGCTTTTTTTCTACTTACAATACAGTAGTTAGTACATTTATTTTTTTCATTGTATCTTCAGCATTACAAATTCAAAGACTTGTTCAGTAAGACAGACAATATGCGACAAAGAATGCTTGTTGGGTGTGGTGTGATATTCTTTCAACAGGTAAGCAGCCATTACTTCATACTCACTGGAGCCATTAATACTGAAATGGTCACTAATTACCATTGTCATTACTAGCCTCCAGTGAAGGGAAAACCAGCACTGCCCTCATTAATTATCCCACTAAGTGCCTTTTTTTAGAAGACTTGCCATTCAGCGAGGCCCAATATTGTACGAAGGGTGGATAGTGCCATCCGACAGATAAATCCCATTCAGTGGATACATTTATCGGATAACTGTATTGACTTAGGCCCTGGCTAAACGAGGAAATATGTTTCCAGAAACATGTTTCCCTAAATGTTTCCTATGGTGGCCAAACTGTCAGGGAAACGATGTTTCCATGTGTCTTGGAAACATAAAATGTTTCTGCTGCACAGCAAAAACATTTTTTGCATCTTAGAAGTACAACTAGGCCCCGAAAAAATTCACACAAGACCGTAAATAACGTCTTTTAGAAGTTGTTATTTTCCTATCACTTCTAAAACCAATCAGACTGCGATTTTCATAATATTTTATCACAGAGGGGATGCTAATAAACGTACCATTATTTGTTCAGTTTACAGGTCAACCTACAGTAGTATATTATGCATCAACAATCTTCCAAGTTCTTGGGTTCCACAGTGGAGGAAAAGCTACTCTTGCCACTCTGAGTATTGGTTTGGCCAAGGTGGGATTTTTAATTGATTGATTTATTTGTTTAGTTTAGTGAGTGACTCTGTCACTCAAATCTCACTGCCATGGAAACCATCAGGTGTAGTTAATAAACCAGGGTCGTAATCAGGGGTCTTGCAGGGTGGGTGCACAGAAAATGAAAATAACCAACCTATGATTTAAGAAGAGATAACTAGCTAAAAACTAGTGTGAGCTGCGTCGGTGTTTCTAATGAAACAGTAATGATAAAAAGGTAAATTATACACCGTGAAAAATATGAAAAAACTTGCTGCGTTTGGGACGCTAGTCCTTCGTCGGAGTAAAAGATGATTTATGAGTTGCAAAGGCAACAACAACAACAACAACAACAACAACAACAAATATCAATAATCGATCCAATTAACAACGTTGAAAAAAGGGAATGAGTCAGCCGGCCTTCAGCTTATGCGGGGGGCTTCAAGTGCACCTAATATTCTCTTTTCTCGTTCCGTAAATACCGCTGTGTTTTAAGACTGAAGACTCATCTCCGCAGGCTTAGCCTCGCTTAAGAGTAAATCATTTGCAAATGTCACTTTAATGTATAGAATGTGCAGCTTGAACAATACCAATGTTTTGAAGTCCCACGGACTTTTAATGGTATCTGCGAATAGCTGACTTATAAACAAGGATAAGCCTGTGCAAATGAGTCTGTGGTCTTCAAAAATAGCGGTATGCATTGAATGAGAAACTGGTGTATATACGGCCATGTATACAGTTCTATATGTACCTAACTACAGAGATAGCATCACTCCTTTGTATCCAACCTTTCCTTCAAAGTCGGATATAGATAATTTGTTTGTATGTCTGATTTTTGTAGCTAACTACGATCTTGTTTGCTCACACTTGTTTAGCTCATGGCTACTATAGCTTCATTGTTGACTGTGGACAGAGGAGGTGAGTCTGATGTTTCTTTCTTTATGATTAACTTATTTTACAAGATATTTTCCTTTCTTATTTCATTTGCAGAGTATTTAGTTCAGTTTGTTTTACGTCTATGTTCATTGAAGATCACGTGCGGTGTGTAGCAGTAGTGCGCTTGCCTCTCTATCTTGATTTCCCCCGGTTTTATACAGTTTTACGCCGTCCGCGAAACGTAACAAGCTAAATTCCAATTCGATATATGAGTTAGCGTTGCTCTGATTTGTAGATCAGTCTCGAGGGGTTGTTTCAGGGTGCGATCTGTGAGTTATAGGATCAGTCCAAAGGTTGTTTCAGGGTTCGATCTGTGAGTTAACCATGCCCTGACTTATAGATCAGTCCAGGGGTTGTTTCAGGGTTGGATCTGTGAGTTAGCTGTGCCCTGACTTAGATTAGCCTAGAGGTTGTTTCAGAGTTCGATCTGTGAGTTAGCCATGCCCTGACTTAGATCAGCCCAGAGGTTGTTTCAGAGTTCGATCTGTGAGTTAGCCATGCCCTGACTTAGAATAGCCTAGAGGTTGTTTCAGAGTTCGATCTGTGAGTTAGCCATGCCCTGACTTAGATCAGCCTAGTTGTTTCAGAGTTCGATCTGTGAATTAGCCGTGCCCTGACTCATAAAACAGTCCAGAGTTTTTTTCAGGGTTCCATAAAATTTCGAAGGTTCAACAGTGGCAACCTTTTACAGTTTTTAGTTTTCATCCTTCCAGGTCGCCGTCGGTTCCTGCTGCTTGGTTCATCAGTGATGTGTGTGAGCATCCTTACTCTTGGCCTTGTGGTCCATTATCTACCAATTGAGCTACACCCTTCTAACAAGTGCCAGTATTCTGACACCTCTCCAATGAACGTCAATCACAACAGTAGCATTACTACACTTCGCATCCCGAGCACTTTAAACCCTTTGTCCATCCACGCAACCTCCCATGGCCAGAGTACTAGTATTCTGACGAGGACGGATTTTTCATTGCCCAAGAAAACTTCTCCTGTTAATCCTGGCTTGAAGTATATTTCACTTACTGCTATGGTTCTGTTTGTTGGCGCATACTCATTTGGATTTGGACCAGGTAAACAACATTAGATGATGAACAGACGATGTCATGTGATAGAGGAAAAAAATCAGAGGGTTAGGGAAGGGAAACTGACCATTTTGGAATTTGTACAATACCGCTGTGCTTCTACCCTGGGCTACCTGTGGTTGAAACGTCAAAACAGCGAACGCCAGAGCGAGAATATATAACCTCTGGACTACAGCATAGTAGTCTCCCTCGCATCCGTTTTTAGTGTCGGTCGTCACGCAACGCTCCCTTGTGGGGAGGGAGCGTTGCGTGACGACCGACACTAAAAACGGATGCGAGGGAGACTAACAGTATGGGTACTGTACTTCTTAATTACAGACTAGTTTACTCAGGGTTAGCCTCATTTCAGCATCAGAGGGGAGGGGAGGGGAGGGGGTTCAAAGCACTATCAATCCCAAAATCATGAATGTCAGATTTTCTAAAGTATTTTTTGAATCCCTTCATTTTTTGTCGCAGTTTCCTGGCTGTTGTTAAGTGAAATATTTCCCTCAGCCATCAAGGGTCGAGCCTTTGCATTCTCCACTGTACTTAACTGGGGCTCTAATCTGATCGTTTCCTTGACCTTCCTGGACCTTATAAGTAAGTATATATGTTACAAAATTGTACAGCATCCTGATTGGATGACTATATAACCTTGTGCACTGTGATTGGTTGGATGAATGTACCATGCCGTTACCGTATCATGCACGTACGTCAAGGTAGTTTCATTCATCACGATTATCACGATTATTATCATAATCAATCATGTTCTAACTAATCTTTTATTCTTAAAGGCTCAATAGGCACATCATGGACGTGTTACCTTTACTCCTTTATTGGGATGATATCAGTCATTTTCATCTATAAATACGTACCAGAGACAAAAAACAGAACATTAGAACAAATATCTGCTGAATTCAATTCCAGGTTAGTGAACGATACCTTGATAATATATATTTGTGTTCAAATTATTCCTACCAAATGGTGTAATCAAGTGCGTGGATTCGTTCAAATATCCGCATTCGTTCCAATGGAAATGGGTTCATTAACAGGTTTGACCAGCATTTGGATTTTTTAAATATTTTGTCCACGCTTCAACTACAAACAGTAAAAGAAATGTGGTTTACAAACTCCTTACTGCGTCACAGATAAGGTGAAACTGTTTAAAAACTGGCTCTGCATGGCTGTGTGTTTTTTCTCATACCTAAATAACTGAATGAAAAAAGTTATAGGTATAGTGAAATATGACCCATAGTGCTTTGCGCACGTTTTACTCAGTAAATGCGTCCAACTTCCGATAACACTGACGTCACGACATGCAAGTGTAACCCATCATGGGATAGCTTACATCACAGTTAAAGGCACTTTCCGATAAACACAATGTACACATGATGCAAATAATTCTCCCGAATATGTATTATAAAAGGGTGTTTATAGAGCAGTTCAGTTGAATACTTAATCAAATACTTCTCCTGGCGATAACTTTACTTTTCTTTTCCTTTCATTCTTATCCTCGTTTAAAACCAGAAAAACAAGAAACGTCATCCCCAAGTCACTCATAAAATGTCTAGGGACTATGACGTCACGAGACGGTGTTCAGAGAAGACGGCCGTTTAATACTGGGTCTGCTTCGGATGTCTTGCTAGAAAATGACTCTGGAGAGACATGACGAGGACTGAGGTGCTGGCGATGGTCATGGAATAGAACTAGGGTATGACATAGATAGCGCTAGCTTTAGCTGCAATAGCCCCATGGTTTCAAACAACCACCCTGGAAATGTGGAGAATTACAAGCTTTGGGTTGCCTGTTGACATAGACTTGGTGGACGACCAGAATTTTAAGCGTTGGGTTTCCTGTTGGTACAGGTATATGTGTCAGACGTGGAGAAGACCGACTGTGAAAAATCCAAGTGCTGGGTTATCTGATGACACAGGTATCTCAAGTGTCAACCACCGAAGTGCACAGAGATAGTGACGACTCCAAGTGCTGGGTTACCTGTTAACACAGGTATCCCAAGTGGATGAGCATCGAGTAGAAGTATAAAAGTGGCCCACTCTAGCCGAGGAATACGACAAAATAACTAATTGCTCGAATTCAAGGAGCCAATGAAAAAGCACGAAGTTCGACTCAGGCGTAGGCAATTTTTATTCAACGCTACACTGAAATTTAACCCACCAAAAATGATACATTTAGGTCGTCACCTGGATGGTTTATTTGTTTATTTATTAACAAATGAATGGCTATGAGATAAATCCTAATCAAAACACGACTTGAATAAATCAACGAATCCCTGCTTCATTATGGAAATACAAATATAGCCATCCTATCTATGATTAAGAAGACCGATGCTTCTATCAAAACTTCAATATACATTATATATATCTGGTTAAACTAGTATTGGGCTTCCTTTGTCCACAGGAATCCCGTTCGATAAAATCGTACCTCGAGACCTGTACCTCAAGAAATCACAAATAATTCCTAGATTATTTTTGCTAGGGCAAATTCAGTTTACTTCTCTTTGGTTTCTTAAAGTTTCGTCTGAATAGTGTAGAATATACATCTGGATCATTGCCTTTTACACCTGGTGCTAGGACGTTCTGGCGGAGCATTCTGGGAATGTTTCCGGCCGGGCGGTAGAGTGCTACTATGTAGACTGGACCAGACTGGTTCGTAGGGGTTCGAGCACATCCGACTCCTAACTCCTTACTGTCCTTCCATACTACCTGTGGACGGTAAAAATGGATTTGACCATGAAAACTCCTCGAAACAGTGTCTGTGTGTCTGTGTAACCTGTGTGAAGGTGTCTGTGTGTCTGTCTAACCTGTGTGAAGCTAAGGTGTCTGTGTGTCTCTTACCTGTGTAAAGGTGTCTGTGTGCCTATCTAACCTGTGTGAAGCTAAGGTGTCTGTGTGTCTGTCTTACCTGTGTAAAGGTGTCTGTGTCAGCATTCAGTCTAGGGTCTGAGTAGCTGTAGTTTTTAGCTTGGCTGTACCAGAGGTTGGTTGCTATCTCTCCAGCATCGTCACATGTCATGAAACCTGCAATGAATGTAATCATTCATCAAATTGTTAAGTAATGGCATAAATAGTATGGTTTCCATCGATCTAATGCCCCCGCACCAGGGGTTTCTCTCCTGGTTCTATGACAAAGAGAAAGAGAGCAACTTGATGGGGGCGCAACAGGTCAGATGAAGAATAGACTGATCTTTATTTATATCTTACCTGCAAGCTTAGCGAGGTTTTGACCCAAATTAACAGCCATATTTCGCTGGCCAGACGAGAACGACCCACCCCTCGCCATGCTATCGACTATAGCTTGTGCTTGATCAGCGAGCGAATCTGACCAGTTTAATGGAGGAGAGTGATGGATGCTGCGGTATTTATTGTGTGACTCTAGCGCTGAATGCGGTACAGTACTTTTGGAATCTGGTATGAACACTGAACATAAAAGATAACCATGATTTGGTTAGTTCTTTCTCATGTGTTGCCGCTAGAGCATCAGCATAAGCAACATACACAGAGTCAGTGCAGCTCTTCTCTCACAATTCTAAGGAAATACAACTGCTGGTAATGAGCATTGCACAACTAAGTCTACAACACAAGTTCTTTCTCATGTGTTGCAGCTAAAGTATAAGCATCAGCAACATACAGGTGTGAAAAAAAGAAAACTGCTGTTGATGAAAAATGCACAACTGAGTGTACAACACAAGTATAAGCATCAGCAACATACACAGACTCAGAGCAGCTCTTCTCTAACAGGTGTTAGGAAAGACAACTGCTGTTAATTAGCATTGCACAACTGAGTCTACAACAAAAGTATAAGCATCAGCAACATACACAGACTCAGTGCAGCTTTTCTCTAACAGGTGTGACGAAAGACAATGAGTCTGCATATGTTTTTTGCAACAGTTCAACGCCAAGCTTTTTTAAAACATGCTCCAGCGACTTGTCGCCCTAGAGTGTGCTCTTGCGAATAATTAATTAGAAATTTATTTATTATGTGCATCATTATTTATTTTTGTATTTTCACTTATTATTTTTCTTTTTATTCGTATTCATGAAGTGCAAGTACCTTGTAAAATTCTGCTGTAAGTTGGACCAGCAACTGGAGGTTTCCAAATTGAAATGTGAAAATATAAAAAAAATAAAACAAGTTAGTATAGTCACGATTATTAAATGTTAGTAGATTGCTTGGTATTATTTTTGTGTCCGCAACTTTGCGCATATTTTACTGGTTCACTTATGTTTGAGTCAGGGGTGGATGGTCAGTAAAAATGGATGGTACTATGTCCAGGAAACTAGACCAGTTTATTTGGTGGTCACTGCCGTGGGCTGGTCTGAATGTCTTCCCAATGGACAGTACTGTGGTCATGTTTGAGACTTATAGATTAAGTTAATAGACCCCTTGCACTGAGTCCGGAGAGAATTTGTTCTGGGTGACAAAGCAATGATTTTTTTTTCATAAGAAAAGACGGCCTATTGTTTTGTCCCCCAGAACAATTCCTCTATAAAATCATTGCAATTGTGACTAACGTAACCCATCCATTTATTGCATTAACAGAGGGAGATTTTAGCAATTCATGTGCATAATCGGAATCTTCGCACAACACAACTAGAGATTTAAATTTATGGGCGAGACTTACGTACCCTGCTTGGCAGAGATTTCTTATTTCCCCCAGAGTGGGGGAAATAAGAAATCTCTATGAAGCAGGGTAAGACTTACGAAACACGAGCCCAAAGAGGAAACAGAAATCCATCCATGCGCGACCCCTCATCGCCGACACGCTGCCTCTCTACTTCTGACCTGTCAAACAGGGTATAACTATAAAATCAGGATTTTTAAATCAAAAGAAAAAACAGGTAATCGGTCAGTCGTATTAAGTTTACGAATCTGATAGAAGTTGTATCGTATTACAAAGAACATTGAATTTAATTTTTCGACCTTACTGTACTCTTGCCTCGAGATTAGTTTGAGTTTGGAGACCTTGAAGACTTGAGGGTTTTATAACATTTTTTCATGACTTGGAATGATTTTTTACTATTGCTAGAAAGATGTCTTATTGGACTTACCAGAATCAGAAAGGTACCTTTTTTAAATCAAAACATCCTTTTTAAATCTTGATTTCGGTCGCGAGAAAGAAAGCCCTGTTTTTCTATCTTTGAAGATGAGGTCATCGCTCTTGTGAGGCAAACACCGTGAAAATGTGACCTGCACAAGTCAGAACAATCAGTACAAGTAACCAATGAAAGACATGCCAAAAAATATAAGATGACATCAATCATCTTGGCCAAAGATAAACGTACGAAACTGGAAGATTTTTCCATTCAGAATCGAGTTTCTCTAGTTCTTTTTCCGTGTTTCGAGCGATAGTTTCTTCAAAGTTACCCAGTTCAAATGCGCAAATGACATTGTTTTAAAGAAGTAACCTTCAGCACTTGGTACTGATCGCCTCAGGAAAATCTTTCGTTGTTTGTTTTCTTCTCAGTGTTCTTTTACTCCAGTATATTTTAGTGGGAGTTTCGAATTCTTGCGTGAAGAATTTTTTGAGATGCCTGTTTGAATAGGACTTAAGGATACATATCTTTTCCTTATTTCCGCTGTGTTTGTTTTCAATTTCAGTTTTCCATGAAATCTCCATCAACTCAAAGCATTTCAATATGGAATCGGGTACATCACATTCAAATTTGAATTTCTTGACCTCCTATTGCAACTGACTATGGTCCTATGTCCCTGGAACTGAGCTAGATCCTACAGTGTAAATAGCAGTTGGGATAAATAGTACTGACCACGTTTGGCGTGACTTCAAAAAATTAGTCAAAAAAGGGGCCATATATATCTATCTGGTCAAGTATCCAAGTAAACTATTTAGCAATTATTCGCCGAAGGCGAAGTGAATATGGGGGAATATTTAGCAATTAACCAATGAGCGCGCGCGTTCTTAGGAAGTAGTCACAAGTTGGTATATGCTACATATTGATAAACGTAGTACTTCACAGTTGTTGTTTATCTCAGTCGTAAACGTTATCTTTCTTTCCACTAATACTTATAAACTAACACTTCCCTAAGTAGGTAGGGCTCAAGGGGATCCCAGACCGGTTAAAAGGGAACACCGATCTTTTGCGCCTTATAGTTTGCAACTTTGGTGACTGCGTGGCGCTACAAATGCTCTCTGTGTTCCTTCAAAACACGAAAACCTATATCAGAAATTCAATGTTCTCACAGCTTGCAGTACAAGGCCTTTGTTAGACACGTTGCACAAATTCCAAAAAAATATAGCGATTAGCAGTAGTTACAGCAAACGTTGCGTGCATGAAAGGACATCGTCTCGGCTAGAACTTCTTGCCTCCCAAAGCATGGGGGGATTCATATCAAACTGTTTTTCCCAGTTGTTAAAGAGTTTACAAACTACAAGATTTGTTTTTGTTTTTTTTATTATTCCATGCTGGGGTTGATAACATTCAGATCGTTTGATACAAACGTTAATAAAGACTTCGTTGCCATTACTATTCGTACTGAATATAGTGAGTATTTCTATCAATATGACACACAACTCGTCTAGTTCTCAGGGTTAAAGATTCCGTCTAAAAACGATCAACACAGCTAGACAAAAAACTTTCCAGTTCAAAAATAATGTTGTTAGTTGTGACCTTGTTTGGTGGATTGTCGTAGAAAAAGTTCTCCTATTTGACCGGCGTTTTGTGGAGCAATGTTCTGCCAATTCATTACAGCGTTATCTAAGTTGTTGGGAGAGGCATGACTGTCTTGGGAGCCATTTGCTTTGGTAATGCTGTTGGTATTGCTGGACGGTTGGGAAAGAGATTCTCCCGTGGTAGGAAGGACAGATGCTAACATTGATAATGGTGGTGGGGCACTTTGTGCTGTTGTAGAGTTTGGTTGACTTTCTTTATCAGGCGTTTGGGCGTTGGAGGTGGCCGTAGCTTTGTCCTTATTTATTGTCAAAGTTATTCCT
Organism: Actinia tenebrosa; assembly: GCF_029948245.1. Classification (NCBI taxonomy): domain Eukaryota; kingdom Metazoa; phylum Cnidaria; class Anthozoa; order Actiniaria; family Actiniidae; genus Actinia; species Actinia tenebrosa. The sequence goes on from NW_028292569.1 coordinate 36,095,831, forward strand.
TTAGATTTCAAGAACTCGGCAAATTGCCCCAGGGGGTTGTTGCCTTGCGCTTGCGACAAAGCGTTTGTGATCTCTTTTGCTGATGATCCATCAGAAAGATTGGATCCTGGTGTCCCATTAGATAGGTTAGATCCAGTTTTACCATTTGTGGAGTCACTTTTACCACTAGTGGAAAGATTCTGTGTTTTATTTTTATCATCTTTTTGTTTTATTTTTTCCGGTGTTGGCGTTTTTGTACTTGTGACTAGTTGTTCTGGATTTGGTTGTGAGGTTAGGACTTGGGAACTGTCACTGTTGGATTTTGTTCCAGTAGCTGATGCTTCTGTCCCGTCGGATCCTGTTTTGCCAGCTCCCACTGCCCCTGAAGCATCTCCTGAACCTCCCTCTGTCCCTCCTCCTCCTGTACTAGGTCCTGCAGCGCCTTTCCCTACTTTATCCGCTCCTACCACACCTTTACCATCATCCTTCAAATGAATTTTCATGTTTGAAGCTTTGGGGGTCTCGCTTGCTCCATTAGGTTTCAAGGGTGCTTTATTCTCTTTAACATTTGGGTCACTGTTTCCAGAACCTTCTCCACTACCTGAGCCCCCCTCTGCTGGATGGAGCAAGTCTTTATCGGAAGACCCTTTAGATGGGCCGGCGTTCATATCGTTGAATGTTTCACTCTGTGGGTTTTTGTGCTTGTTGTTTTTCAAAACCAATCTTTGGACTTTGTTTGCTTCATTCATGGGCATCGATGTGATCTGTGATCCTTCATCTGGCATCTGAGGAGGGCTCGGTTGATCACTGACCATCTGAGGCGGCTGAGGGAAACCATAGTTGCCATCGCCGTACGGACCCTCCATACCTTCCTCCATCTTTCCTCGTGCTCCGTAGGGCATCATACCACCTTGGAATCCACCCTCACCTTCATTTGGCTCTGGAAACACACGGAAATTCCTACTCATGTAGTCTGAGTCCTTAATCTTGTATTCGGGCCACGAGTTTGCGTCGAGCATATACTCGTCTGGGTTGAAGTTTGCTACGTTCTGTTTGGACATGCTCGTGGTGTCATCTTTCATTTCGTTGAATTTTGTTTTAGGAGAGGCATTTGCGCCCCGGAAGGCGCCAGGCAATGCTTCAATGTTGGATATTTTAAGGGCAGAATCATCGTCAATACCCTGGTTGGCCAAGAGAGCTGCAAAAAGGAACATAAACTCATTGATCTGAATGTTTTCTTTTTGCACTGACATTAGATACAATTGAAATATTAAGAACATTATTCTATATTCTCATATGGCTGTGAAAAACTCAAGATACAAACGAGCCGTGTTGTGGTCATAATGGTGTCGTGTCTGAGTATTTTTATTGGCTAAGCAATAATCTCTGGCCTTGTGATTGGTTGAGTGCGTACCGTTACGGTGGCTTTTACTGTGCCATTTCACAGCCACGAGAAATCTACTCTAAGTAATAAATGTGTACACTCAGATTGGCTCAAAGGTTGCTTCGTTACCATGTCACGAGTTTACAATCCAAAATATTTATACATACATGTTTCAGCAGCCATCTCGTTGTTTATGTACTCCTTGTTGAAGTCTTGCATCTGAGACAACTCCTTCTCTTCTCTTATGTCTAGCTTTCCAGGATGCATCACGGCAGCTGTAAACCAACAGACGAAGTATTAATCAACTTTAAACGTGGATGATTCATATGAGGACATGATCTAATATATCACTGCTGCTTTACAATAAGGTTCTTCAATGAAACAGCTATGAAGGCAATATCACGCAGCTTACGATCATGCATAGGGCATCATCGGATAATGGCGGTTCCGTCTCACATTTACTGAATAGATAACCTCGAGCCCAGAGTCTTCCGGCTTTTTGGTCAGCGGGCTATACAGGCGCTGACGACTAATCAGGAAGGCGCTGGAGGATTCTGGGTAGAAGACTACTCAATAAAGGACTTAAGATTTGCAAAAATCTCTTACGGCGACGTCAACATTGTATGAGGTTTCGCGCCTTCAGGGTCTGTCTTCCTTGTGGATGAGTTGACTTTACTGACAATGTTTTTTTGAATGAATTATTTAATGAGAGAAATTATATACACTTCCAGTTGATGTCGCCGTCTTAGATTTTGCAAATCTTAGTCCCCTCGAGAGTCAGTCCCCTTTATTACTTTGATTTCGTTCTCATGTTCTCATTTCCATGTTTGTTTACTGACCCATGACTTCTTGTCTGGATGGTCGTACCGAATCTTTCTTCGTGCTCTTCCCATGGCCATGACCTGCAGCACAAAACAAAACATAACATGACAATCAAAAGCATAAAACATTGGGGTTTTCTCTCCGGGTTCTCCACCTTTTCCTCCCTCATGATCAAAACCTAACAAGTTAATTATCATTTAGCAGTAAGTGCCTGAGTCAGATCAACCCGCCAGAAGTTGTTTCAGGGCTCGATAACATTTTGGTTGAAGAATTTTACTATACTACTTCAAAAAAACTATATAAAGTTTTGTGAAGGTTTGTACCCTTCAAGTGGCTCCTCGTTGTTCGTCTGTGGTTTCCTGGTTTCTTAAGCTTGGAAGGAAAACCTTGATTAGAGAAGAAAACTTTGTTTTAGTTCACTACAACTACTACTACTACCACTACTATTACTGCTACCGCTACTGCTACCGCTACTGCTACTGCTACTGCTACCGCCACTACTATCGACCCTAACTTCCACTATCACCACCACCACCACCATCACCACGACTACCACTACTAACCACTAACAAATAACAACAAATCAAATATTTACAAATCTCATAACATCATCACAACAACAACTTCATTGGCACAAAAATAAAATCAGTAATTAACCTCTTACACACAACCCGGCAATATAGACCACAACTACTGCTTCCACCATCTACTGACAACAAACTGAATAACCACAAACAATACAAATCATCACAAATAAATACAATAACTTTACGAGAACACAACACCAAAACAAAACAACTAGTTATTGCACTGGTGGGAAATCGCACTGAAGATTAGCCATGCCATGTTCGGCAGAACTCGGCATGAGAAAAGAAAAAAACACGGGTTGTTTCAATAACCAAGAACCCCCCAAAATCCCCCAAAACAATGAGATAGGTGTCTGCTAGTCGCCCTATTGATAGCCCCTTGCGAAGTAAAAGAACAAAGAATGCTATTTAATTACTTTATAAAAGGTATTTGAAAATGTAGACGTTTATTTTAACAGGCAATAAAAAAGTTGTGAACCTAGAAAATTTCCCCCTTCAACTTCAAATCAAAACTAAGAAAAACAACGGACCTGTCTTCGACTGGTTGTTCTATTTACTACCAATAATTTACTCCCAATAAAAGTGATACTTGTAAGATGATAAAAATAGATTGTTTTGATATTTTGATGATGCGATGTTGAGGTTAAATTTTTTTTTACAGACTAACAAATATAATAAAGAGTACTTCGCGTCGAAAAAACTCTCAAAATGACAGAAATAAAGTAAACAGTCGCGACAAGATTCTTATCTAGTTTTACTAATTTGATTTTCTTAAGAATTGATTTTAATGTGATAGTATACTTACATTCAGAGCATACGAGAAAGACAAGGAGAACAAGAAAGATGTGACGATATCTCGACAAAATATTCATCATTTTCGACGAAATGGGATCCCAAATTTCGACCCCAAAATGACGGGGAAATTAGTTTTGATATTTTATTCATAACACAATCAAGCAAGGCTGGAAATCAATGATATAATGCCACAGGAAACCCACATATTAATAATTGATGGCGAGGTTTATTTGTCTTTATTGAACTGTCAAAGAAAAGTCAATATGACACCCGCTGTCCTATTAATGGGTCAACGAACGAAGTTCGAGTGACCCGAGACGATGGAAATGGATAGATACGTGGTGGTATATTGGGCGCTTTAATTGCCGTAACGTATGTACCTTTCGTGTCCTATATGAAACTCCTGAAGACAAATTTGAGCGATTGCTATCATGGAGTGAACTAGTTACCCTGAGACATTTGATACTAGGAACGATCTGTCATGGACTGTTGAGCGACCTGAGAGACTATAAATCATAGATTGTTGGCTTATGCGCTCAACTTGTCGTACTACTGTAGGCCCAGGGTCGAAGAAAACTGAAAACGATTCTCATCAAGTACGATTGGCTTTGGTTAGGATACCAAAGACGATTTATTGTTTTATGCGCTCGATTTGACGCAAACTAAACAAGTTTGGGATACAGAGTGTTAGAAAGACTGCTACGTGTATATCAGTTGTGAGATCTTTGGCATTTGAATGATCGAGGCAAATAGGACTGTGGAAATAGGCCTGTTTTCAGTGATCCATTTCCCCGCTGTCTTGTATTTGTTACAAACTCTTCAAATCACACAAAGAAAATAATCGCTCTATAGAGCTAACTGGTACAAAAGATTTTGAGCAGAAAGTCTAAAAAGGGCGTTGGCTTGTGCGCTCGACTTGTCACCGAAACCAATCATGGACGGGACTTGTTTCTGCCCCCAAAACGTGTCGGCTTGACTAGGCTAACTTGATGTAGTTAGACTCCTATGAAGACCCGTCATGAGGATCGTCCGCTGATCTGGCTGATCAACGAATGATTTCTCCCTCCCCTCCCCCATAATGCACGTGGGTTACAAATAAATCAACTGATGGGGAGGGTCGCCACAGGCATCCCTGAATACGCCCTTGCAAGGTATGCAAGGTATGCAATGCAAGGTATCAACAGAAATGTGAGGCAGCAAATAAACATTAGGTTGAATTTAACCAGACGTTTTCCTCTACCATTGAGTTATTCGCAGGTTAACTTGGGCGTTATGTTTTCTCATTTCATACCACATGTCATTCCCTAGAGTATCATTTCTTTGATTAACGGTTGCGCACGAGAAGACACACGAATATAAATACAACTCAGACAAAGAATCGTATTCTCAAGTGAATGACACTTGGATGACTGAAATGGAAAAAACATTACACCACAACGAATTAGTTTTATTTGCAATAGCCCACTAGTTTGGCCATCTATTAAAATATGTTGGAATACACATCGTCCTTCTGTTTCAGTTCTCCTGATCTCAATACATTAATCCCCACTTCTTCCTTAATGTTTCCTGGTGGCGAGTACAGCGCCACTACAAACACATCATTCGTCAAGAGTCCTTTCCTCATCGCGCAACCCATTCCAAACGTTGTCGTTCCCTTCCAAACAAGTTGGGTGAAGGAATTCGTCTTCTCGGTAAGGTGAGGGTAGGCAAAGCTGTAATCGTTACTCTCTTTGTACCAGCGATCAACTGCTTCTATGGCCGCTCTACCATCGCAGTTGTAGCTCACGGAGAATAATTTCTCAACGTTTTCACCGACTGCGTCCATGAGAATCTCGCTGCGCTTTGAGTCTGTTCGCTTCTTTGCGAGGTCGTATGCAACTCGTTCTGCCTGATGAGCCAGTGTGTCTGACCAGGACAGCGGTGGTGCGTGGTGGAGCATGCGGTATCGGTCATGCACTAGGAGACCCGCCTTGGAGAAACTTGACGATTCGTCTAAACAAGAAAGAAATGGGAAATTATTTTGAAAATCACAATTTTAACTCATTCGTGGCTTTGAATTTTTAGACTGATTATTCCTTAGTTTTTTTGTATTCAAATAAGCCAATCGCAAAAGTACATAGGCTGTATTTATTATGTTATTATGTATGTCAGAGGGGGAGGGTAAAAATGGGGAGAATGAATGGAGGAGGAGGGGGGGGGGGGGGGGTCTGACAATTATTTTTGAGCTCAATGGGTTGATCTCCAAAATGTTTTTCAAAGAATGAGTGGGAGACCAAAATTTTAGTCGACTTACCTGTCACTACATCATCGCTGTTGATCACAAATCCTTGGACGCGATGAATCTCATCCCCACCAGGGGAGGGGAGGGCAGGTCCTTCGATGCTTTTGCCACTACTACCTAGAATAACTGTACAAACGATAATTAGTATTTCAAGAGTAAGGACTAGGAGGACACATTGTGAATCAATAAACCTAATCCGTCTTAATGCAATGTTTTCCCATCACAGACCACGCGTCTTTCCCTAGAGTATCATTTCTTTGTTTAATGGTTGCGCATGATATTAGACACATAGATATTGATACAACTCAAACAAAAAATCTTATTCTCTAAGAATTGACACATGGTCTGAAATGGGAAAGCATGGCACCAAAACGAATTAGGTCTACGGACATGTAAACGATCTCCAATTTATAAACTCACATACTTGTGCAAGGTAATTACTTCAAATAAAGATAAGCCTCTGTTGACCGCAATGTAAGTTATACTATTTCTCAGTCTACATATCAAGCCAGTGGCTTCTGAAACCTTTACAGGCTGGACCGAACAGGAGTGAAAAACCCTTGAAGCAAAGTAGTGAACGATTATTATACGATTCTAAAATGTCTCACAATCTGGTCCACAAGAAAAAGTCTTAGAATCTAGTCTACAAGCAGTGACAGCGGTAAAAGGCGTAGCATTTTCACTACTGAAAACTAATCTGCATCGATTGTCGCTTCTTCTGTCCAAATATGGCGGGGCCGAAATATCAGTTGACCTGTCAGATATCTACCAATAAGATTGAAGTAGGCGTTACCTGAGTAATGCGGCGAGCGTTGAGAAGCCTTTCTGTACACGTATGCTGTTTGCATTTCAATAGTTCTCTTATGTGCTGAGCTGTTTGGTCCTGAAATTAGTCAATCATGCATTGCTAGATCAGTCTTTGATAGAGAAGAGAGTGGAGTGGAAAATCCAATTGATATTCTTGTTTAGATTTAGAAAGGCACTAGTCTCCAAAGCAGCCGGTCGACACTAAGAATTTCGGCTGTGGGGGAGACTAGAAAGGCACTTTTAAAAACCATATGAAAAACATTGATGCACTAATGAAACAGGAGATTCTTCCCTGCTTTGTTGGAGGACATTTATGCGCTGAATCGCTAATCTCTCGTTCTACTGACGTCGCTGCCTATGGCAATTGTGCTTCTTGGAATATACCTGGGGCCGGTTGTACGAAAGGTGGACAGCGCTAACCGACAGATAAATCTTTATCCAGTGGATAAGTCGAAGCTGTTATCCAATAAATTTATCCACTGGATAAGATTTATCCGTTGGATAGCGCTATCCAGGCTTCGTACAAGCGGGATCTGAACGTTACATCTGATATGGCGGGAAATATCCGTCATGTGAATAAATCGACGCATGGATGGACATTACCAAATTAGAGAATTTTTGTTTCAAAATTGTTTATGTTTCAAAATGTTGCATAGATCAGGGAAAATGGTAGGGTTTTTTGTGTACAGTCTGGCATTTTGAATTTCTTTATCGCTTTTAGAAAGGCCTCCATAATGTCTCCAAAGACAGTATGAGAACGCGAAAATGGAATTATTTTAGCATACGTACCTGAAGGCAATGCTTGTGCGAGATGCTGAATACCAAGGCTCAAGAAGGCTATAAAACAAAGTCTCCACGAACCATTCATCCTTTGAATTCTGACAGCATCCAAACCCGAGTGTCTAATGTGCCATTAATAGTTTTTGCCAACAAATTCTACGACAAAATACTGTATAAATGGAAAACTAAACTCATTTTAAATCGTCTTTTAATCTAATGAATAAAGAACCATAAGTATCGAAGTAAGATGTTGAAGGACCATTTTATATTTTCCGCGCAAAAAGGTTGGTACTAAACTTGTCAGGGGTTGAAGAGTTCGGCAGCCATTTAATGACCCGTGTAAGATAGCAAAAAGATATGGATAACCTTCTACGAATCAACTCAAAGACATTAAAAAAATTGTACTAGCTTTTTATAGATAATTTTACGCTTACCTCTTCACTTAAGTTTACATTAATTCCTTTTAAAAAGACAACGTGAAGAAATATAAATGGACACCATCTTTAGTGATGATCAAATTTGTATCGTTTTGACTGACTGATGTGGTGCTTAAAACAGAACATGACATCACTATTAACGAATCAGCGGACAGACCAGGACTGGAGATTTACTGAACGGTTTCCTTCAGTGTTCTCTTAATAAAAATATTTTGAGACACATTAGAGAAATGATACTAAAAAAAACTGTAGTGGTTAAATGCCATTGAACGAAAAAAACCTTCAAAGTAGTGTTCCCGATTAATAATTTGTTTCTCTTAGATATATACCGGTCTCTTTTTAGCCTGCGTTGTTCGGCGGTCTGCGGTAATGCAAAGAAGGGCGGGACAAAGATTGCGTTCTTTCTCTTCCTCTCCTTCGCAGTACTGCAGATTTCAAATTATTCAGTAGCTGATGCAGGGAGGGGGCTCTTGGGTTCCATGGAAGCCCCCTTTGTAAAGACGAGCATGTTTTTTAGCTCATTAAAATGAACTTGATCAAAATTCTGATTTGTCCTTAAAATGCAGGAGATATGATGGCGTTTCCTGAACACCTTATTTCGAAATCCTATACCCGACACTTTTCCTTACTCGTAGATGATGATCTACTGTATTAGTTCAGTGAAACTTTTATCTATTCCAGAAAGACTATTTGTATTTCTACAGTTGATACAGAGCACTAGCTTACTATTCCATATATATTTTTTTCATTTATGATTCTTTCATGACTTAATTATTGTAAATAAAATAACAATAAAAAAAATTACAGTTAGCAACTACCAAATAATCTGTTTTCAATAACTTGTATCATTATATATTTTAGTCTGTCACGGTAAAACTGGTAGTAAATAAATTGATTGATTGATTGATTGATTGATTAATGGATTGATTCAGTGATTGATGGATTGATTCAGTGATTGATGAATTGAGAGGCTTTGTTAGTCGTTCAATCGTGCCATCAGCGAGATGTTAACTGGCCTGCATATGATTAAAAATCCCTCTAAGAGAGTTAAAGCAGCAGTACTACGAGTCTAGTTCCTCTATTACAGACAGCTGTGGACAATTCTAAGGTGTATGTTTGTATTATTTCACAGCATTCCGTCATCACAGAAGCCCTACTATGTCTTTTTTAAACCCGCGAAAAAACTGAATTTTTAGGGTATAGATTATCTTGGGAATTACTTGAACAAACAAACAGACAAACATACGAAGCAACAGACAAGACAGACAAGCAAGTTGACTACAGCCCATAAACATGATGTATTGCAAAAGAAATATATATAAACATCGTTCATTTAGTTAATTGCGAGAAGTGGACTAAGAACAAGTCTGAGTGCTCTGTCTCAAGTCTTTATCCATTAACACAACACCATCGTGCAGGACACACAACACCGACCTCCTTCCATGACGCTTGGAGGGAGACAATCGAAGAAACATTTCAAATCGTTTTTCTATATTTGACTATATTTAGGTAGAAAATGACTTCAGTTCTTGTTGCTTTGGTCGTGTCCCATGTGTTCTCGCCGATATATCGTGGCGTACACATCCTTATTACTCATTCTCTTAGGATCTATCACGTTATCTCTCAGTGTCGATTCTGAATTCCCCGGAGGATAATACAGCGCTACAACGTAAATCTCATTGGTAACTGAACCCTTTCTTTGCGCGCAACCCATGCCAATCTCACGGCTGTCTTTCCAGACAAGTTGAGTGAAGGAGTCTGTATCGCTGTTTAAACGAGGGTCTGAATAACTGTAATGGCTTCCTTGCGCGTACCATATACGCGTTGCCTCTTCTCCGGCGAGCTCGCAGTCGTAGTTAACTGCAGACAGCTTTGCTCTGTTTTCTCCTATCTCGTCTATCCCTGGTGCCTGGATGGTTCCATTTAGCGCCATTTGGTAAGCAAGTTTTTGCGCACGTGCGGCTAGCTTGTCGGACCACTTGAGGGGAGGCGAATGGTGAATGCTGCGGAACTTATTGGTCGATTCGAAGCCACGTTTGGCGAAAGTCACGAATTTACCTGTAAAACATTAAGTTTGAACATTCAGATTGAGGACGCTTATTACAGAGTTGCGCGCATCTCAAGAAAATATCAAGAGAACATTTTCAAGAAGACATCAATGCTGAAGACGTTAGTTGCGTCGTTAACTGCGACGAAGCACTTCTACAAAAGTCAAACTCGAGTTGTACAACTGTTTGCGCTTAACAAATTCCATCTTGCGAACACTTCTCAGACGTCTTTGCCAAAGTTAAACCAAATATTTGCGCAGTTCTGGCGTAGATTAACACTTTAGATACGGGATGGTGGTTTGCATAGTGGGATAGGGTAGGTGTTAAAGAAACGTTTATGCGCAGACGGGCTAAGTCAATCCGATTTATTTACTTACTTCGTAGATACTTGTCTAGTTCCCTTCGATATGCCATGTTCTGCGCCACAAGACCATTGACACCTGTCATAACACAAATGATATTAAACTCCTTCCTATGTATCCCAGCGAGACTGGTTTTGGGGATCATTTATTTAAAATCAATTGATCGATTGTTTTTTTCCAGGACTATACTTAGATACTGAGCTCTGAAGAATTGTAAGGCAGCGCGAAGCATATGCTAGAGATTTCCGTCCTAACACCGCTATTCGAGGATTTACAGACTGATCGAGAAACTCCGTCGAATCCTATAGGTAGAAGTTTGTTAGCCCCCCAGACCTCTGTAGATGTTTTTAAAATCTCTTATTATAACAAGAAAATCCGGCACATCAGTTGTGCCAGTGCTAGAATGATCAGGTCTTTCGAATTTCTTTCCATGTGGGACGCCAGCTTTGAAAATCTAGCCGCACGTGACATATATGAACGCACGTTTGGTGTAAAAAATCAAAATTGTTCCAGCGTAAAACAGATGGGTCGTAACGACACAAACGTTTACAAGAAGGTAGGGTGACTCCACTGCTATGGCCGCTACTAACTCTTTTTTTTTTTGCATGATCATTATTGCTAGCTGATGATGCATTAGTTGTTCAGTACTTACATGCAAAGAACAGTGCAGACCAAGTTAACATTGCTTTTACAATCATATCGTTATTTGCTTCTGAACCTGAAAGTAAAACCGATTTACGTTCAGATAAAGATACATTCTCTTAAGACTCTTCTCAGCGAAATATCAAATTAATTTGACTTTAGAGTTTGTTTACGAGAATATAAAGATTCTGTGAATCATTGGACTTATTTCTAGATTTCTGTGCTCAAATATAGAGGTTTTGCATAATTACGTGAAGGTAGCCATATTGGATGTTATAAACAATACGATCGTTTTACATAATGATATTAATAATCACACGAGAAAGAATTTAATCCTCTAGACTAAAAAGATTCTATTGTCCGTCGTCTGTCATCTAAAAATGGCTTTCGACACGTGATCATGAAAGCTCTCTTTTGGAAAACGTCAAGAAAGATAATTGATTTTTCTTGTGATAATCAAATTATTCTAAATACCAAAATAAAACATTTAAAAAAATACATTTTTTGTACAAGTTTCTCATTTTTCAAGCCTAGAATCTCACCAGATATTATAAGGTGTAAAAGGAAAAAAAAAAAAAAAAAAAAAAAAAAAAAAAATCGAATTTCAAAGTAAATATCAAAATATTGACTTAAACTTATATATGACATACAACCGAGACTCTTAAACTCTATCAGATCTTGAAGATTGTCACTTGAACGAAAACTGTTATAAATGAACACAAACTTACCTTGCTGAAAACCTTCACCAATTTAATGATAACATAATAAACTCAAGTACGAAACACTCACTCCCTCAAAAACCGGGCATCCAATACCTTCCAAACTCTAGTAAAACAAATTAGGATTTATAAACATCTGTTTTTCTTTATTTAGTCTTTGGTCTCGTCAACCTAAATAGCACAAGTTAATGAATAATAAATAAGTTTTCTATCGAGAGAGGTGTTGGTATTCTACAGGTGTTTAGTCTATGTGTTTTCTCTGCTTCCATGGAAAACTGCAGAGCATTCAATATTTTTTGCTACGCTTGTGTGATTTTGAAACTGTTACAAAAGACAACTGGTTGGACTTGTCGCTTTTCTATTCTTTTTCTTTCTAAAGCTGTAAGAAGACTTTTCGACCTTAATCTAACTTGGTTCTAACATTTTGACAAATGATAAAATTTTCCCGTTTACAAACTAGGTCACCATGTGACATAGACATCGTTACCAGGGTGATTCAAATGGGAAAAAAAACTTAACTGTCATACTTCCCATTCGCATTAATTCCCGTTAAAGCAGTGCAGTCACTGAAGAGTATGGTTGATCCGTTCAACTAACATACCGGAATGTCTTTGTCGAATAACTTCGTTATAGTTGATTTTCAGTTTCTGGTGTTTTGAGAGTATCATCTCTAAAGAGCGCCAGAAAACCTGACCTCTGGCGCTGAAATGTAAAACACATCTTGACCAAATGATTGTTGTCCTGTCGTTAGTTCAAACTGCTGTGGACTTTGCGATGACTTTTGAGATTACCCAAATACTTGAACTTCTTGAAGCACAAATGACACTCGTAGGATTTTTGTTTATTTTGGCCGTTGGATGATGTCAGTATTGGACTCGTTTTGGGGTCTTTGTAAACCATCTTATGCACCACACTTATATGGGACTTGAGGTTACCTAGATATCTGAATTGCTTGTAGCACGTTGGACATTTGAATTTGCAATCACTAGTCCTACGAGACTCGTAAAGCCCAAGTGTCGTGGAACGTGCTTGTAAATTTTTGTGACTATCAGGAGAAAGTTTATCAATTTGTAAGTCACAGTTCAAGTAGTTATCAGACGCCTTTTTTCTCCCAAAGAGAGTCAGACGGTCACTCATGGCTTTGAGTCGTGGAGTGCTTGTTAAGTTTTTACTGGGTGAAGTGGATCTTCTGGGAGACCGTTCCAAATTCTCAAGGGATGGAAGCTTGCGAAGTTTTCTTTCTTTCGGACTGATAGTTAAAAGAAGAGATGTCATGATATGGTTAGCAAATACAACTAGGGAAAACAGGAAGCCCAGTTCATAAATATCAAAATCTATATCAAGTGAACATGCTTGCTTCTTCCGGTTTGTAAAACAATTTAGCACTTACCGAGTAAACGTTATTTAAAGCTTAGAATTTCATTTAAATTGTTAAAACACGATTCAAGAATATAATTCTGACATTTTTGATAATGATTTTTTATTTATTCCTTTCTTTTTGAAATTTTTAATTTAATCAGTAAAAATTAATAAGGTTGCTAATAGGGTGACAGTTTGATAGTGAAGCCCAATGCCATATATTTATGCTTTTTTATTAGAGCTTACCTGTCTTCTAAATTTAAGAACTGTGATCCTATTTGATCTTGCTCGTCCTTCAACAAAACATAGTAAAATATAGTGTTCAGAAAGTGTAAAAGGTAACCAAATATTCAGTACTGAAATTGTCCAATATCTCCCCCTGTAAACGTAAAGAGCCTGGACTCTGTTGAGTTCTAAAAGCCAAATTTCCTTCGATTCCGAATCCAGATTTTCTTAGAACTGTGGACCCAAATGTGATTGATAAGCAAAACAAAGAAATTGGTTGAATATAACAATGATAAGCAATTCCAGCCAAGAATAATAGAGATTAATCGTAATATATTCAGCAAATCTAACGTACGCTACTTCTTCTCTTTAGTCTCGGTTTCCGAGTATTCGTTTCCTCTGCCATGACCCCAAAATGATCGACTCTAATTTCCGCTGTAGATATCTGGTATATATCTGGTAAGTAATCTGAGTTTCTGAAAAGGAAGACCAAAGAAAATAACGGTAACTAAGCAAAAATTTTACGAAGTCTGGAGTCTAAGAACTGATTTACATTAAGCTTTTGAACGTTTGAAAAGTTCATTCGAGACTAAGTCATCAAAATCACTCGTCAAATATCCATTGTTCAGCTCAAAAAAGTCACTATAGAGACTTCACTATGGATATTAACGACACGATTGTAGTAGAAGACAAATCTTAACCTGTCGATCTTGCTCTTTACAAACTTTTCAAAACTTCTTCAAACTGTTAGGAACATGTTTGTTTATCACTTCAAACTGCCCGCCGCCCGCCGCTGACCCAAGTATCGCGGGCTCATATACGCGGTCAAAGAGCCTGGGGCGACAAGGTGCGTCTTTGTTTTGAAGCAGGAAAAAGGGAGCTACTTTATGTAGTTCAAAAATAATGTATCGATAGGTCATCATTTAGGATAAATTTACTCACATGAAGTATTAGGCCAAGGGAGATATTATAGACGTAGGAGAAAAGAAAGATGGCGATACCTCATGAAGTCTTAGCTGAAGGATGGATCCCTTTTACTGTCGTTGTCGTGGTAAGTTCATCTGCATTATGGAGCTTATCATCTTAGATTCTCCTTCAACAAATTTTTTCTTTGTAATTTTGTTAATTTTCTGTATAGCATTTCAAAGCTACTGATAGAAACCCTAGGAACTTGTAAACACGTTTTGACGTGGTTCTTCCTTTCCAATATATGTGATATATAATACTTAAGGGTACGAAAATAAGTACAGACAGATAAGGTTATACAGCTAAAGTATAAAGAAAAACACGAGAATATAAACTAACCACTGTTAAACTTGTTTTTACTCTTAGCAGTAGTAGCATAAGATGGATTAATATTGATAGCTTACATGTGCATGCACTGTAAGACTTATATTACGCTTCATGGTTTATTTAGACGGAAAAAATATATTAATAGAGAGTTTTAGATTGACTTTTTTTCTTCCCGCAAACGGCAAACGTGACCACGTTTTCATCGTTTTCTTGTATTTTACTTTATTTCTTGCAAACTTTTTTGTTTTTCTACCACTTGGATTTTTTTGCGATTCCTTTACATTTATTTAAAAGAATTTTTCACTGATCAACTGACGTTTCACGCTTGCCGTGAACGTAAATCTAAAACTACCTAATTACTTTTTATTATCTTATTAAGAGGATATATTATAATTTTTGCCATCTAAATGTTCTCTCTTTACTGTATAACAAGATGCAGTTGCTGAAATCTCTTAAAAATTCTTTAAAATAATGATGTATTTTCAAGAAGCATACACATAACATTTTGCTTGTTTATTAATTTTATTTTTCAGATGACAATTATATTTTCTTGGTTTTACATTCGTTACTACCAAGATAGCTCCTTGTCAGAGGTGTCCTCAACTATCACAGCTATTGTTGCACTGACTATAGCATTATTAACCTCGGCATTGGTTCCAGTGGATATATTCTTGGTATCATACTTAAAAAAATCAGATGGAAATTGGAAGGTTAGTATTAGGGTGCTTTCCATTTACCTAAAAACAACAACAGGAATTCTGGTTGGAAAAGCCAATGGTATATGTGTCTATCCCCTTTGGATTTTTCTAGAAAACTCAGTCTTCTGATTGAGGGAATCCACTTTTCCCGTATACTCTTTTCGGTTCTTCTGGTAGACACATGTAACATTTGTTGGAAGTTAAAATTTCCCATTGTTTTCCTACTATTAAACAAATTTCCAACTGGATGGATTGGTTTAAATAGTAAACACCCAATGTTTTGAATCTCATTCAGCTAGCTGAAATATCAGTCTTCATTCCCTTGAGTATCATTTCTTTGTATAATAGCAACACTAGATAATAGGTCAACTTAGGAGTTATTTCAGGATCATTTGATCTGTGAGCCAGCACTGCCCAGACTAAGTTAAGGTCAACTCAGGGGTTATATTAAGGCTTGATCTGTGACTCGATCATCCCTGCCCAGACTTAGGACAACCCAGGGGGTTGTTCCAGGTTTCAAGAAACTTATTTTTCAGGGTTCAAGAAGGTTGATTTTTATTTGGTTTGATATTTGTAATTTCTCAGGAGTGGGGTTCAAATAGTGCAAGCAGAAATGACCTGGAGGATGCTGTTAGCACTACATACTATGGTATGGTTATTCAATTATTTCCAAGTCATGTGCATGTGTAAACATGGTGTAGCTATAGAATCTACCTTCCACATGGGGAGGGGGTGGGGCTGATGTCATGGCAAAGCTTTCTGGAAACCAGGCAATCTGTAAACATACAGTATATGGGATCAATGTCTTTATGGGCATTTAAAAAGGCATGATATTACGTGTATATACAGTATATAGAGATAAGATATATTATGTTACTCATGAAATAACTAGAAGTATGGGTTGTATATATAATGTTTTGTATTCTAAAATTTCAGAAATCGAGGCATGTGAGTTTGACAAAAAAAGATGTTATTTAGAGTTTAATGCAAATATGGAAAGTGCATGCATTCCATTTTCAGACTCCATTAATCATGATTTTCTACTGTGTTTTTCATTTGAAATATTTATAATTTGATAATATTTTTATTCTTTTCAAGTTCTATATGGATTGTTGGCCTTCCTAATATTTGTGCTTATGCCATTCATGTACTTCTTCTTTGAAGAAAAAGATGAGGATGTCACTATCAGGGAGGTATGACAACCATAGAGTAGACATTGTAGAAAGCAAGTTTTCTAACTAATAATAATAATAATGATGATGAGGATGACAATGACAATGACGCTGACGCTGACGATAGTGATAATGATAATGAAAATGATAATGATAATGATAATATTAATCTTAAATGAATATTACTGTCAAAAAATCTTGTGTTTTGGTTGGTTGTGAACATGTGTGCAAAATTATGAGACTACACAACATGAGAGGGCACTTTCTACTTTGCTATTCATGTCCAAAATAACCACTACTGTAATATGTATTTTTAATAATGCATTTTTTTTGAAAAAGAAAACTCAAATTTCAAAGACTGCATTTAATTATACATATACACTGGTGGACATTTACTGTCTCTGACCAGGCTAATTTGCATATGCACATCAAAATGATTTTATTGGTTTATGTCTCAGACTTCACTTGTCTAACCACAAATATTCAATTTCTATTCCTAGAGGGTTTGTAATGCAACAAAATACACCATTGGATTTTTTATTGTGGCTTGTGTTCTTCTTATGGTTGGGTGAGGACTTGATCTATATATTGACCTATTGACTTAGATTAGAGTGCAAATAATATACCTGTGAAATAGTTAGGATGAAATAGGAGATAGTCAGCGCTTATTAGAAAAGACATAGGAATTCAGTGACGCATGATAAGGGCATGTGCATTTACTAAAGTGACAACTCAAGACGCAAATGAATAGATACGAAAATACAAACATGTAAAATTATACGAAGCAAAAGCATGTGCAATAAAATATTGTTTCAGTTTTTGTAAGTGTGTTTAAAAATATTTTAAAATGCGCGCCCTTGAGTAGCACACATGCACTAATTTACCCGTCACGTCTTGCCTATTGCTTTTACTAATTAGACTTAGGCAACCAATAGCACAAAGTTAGTAATTAGTTAGCTAGCTATCTATTTCACGGGTATATTACATGTATTTGCACCCTATTACAATATTTTAAAGTTTTCAATACAAACCAATATCATAGCTCTATTAAAGGTGCCACACCAATTCTAATGACTCTGTTTTGGGTTAATTTCAGAGCATTTGCACCACTGAAGCAGCCTCCTAAAAATATAACCCAATGGGATCAGAAATTTCTCTTCTTGAAAGATGAACTGAGTGCCAACAGTTAGTATAGAAGTCTTATTATTGCAGTGTTTTATATTTTTTAAATATGTACTGTATTGATTATTTCCACTAGATGATACTTCTGTTATGTGGGATGGTCATCATCTGAAAGTGTTCAAACGAATTCTTTCTGGCATGACAGTAGTGTTTGACTGCCATGTGTCCAGAGCAGATACTGAGATTGAAAGACTTTTATAAGCTTTGAATGGAATCCTGCAATTAGCCAATTACATGTAGAATGAGAGTTTGCTCATGATTCTAAAAAAAAATATAGAAATTTAGCATATTTACTATGTTTAAGGACTTGCCATTAAAGCTAAAAAGTACACTTTAACAAGTGTTCGAATGCCTCAGAAAATATTGGAGAAATGACTCTATAGCTGTGCCAAACTGTACATTCCCTGGATCTCCACAAATTTGGAAAAAAACTATTCCAGGTTCCTTTTATATTTTATTTATTAGTATTCACAAACTTATTGATATTGTGTGTTTTTTTTTTAGAGGGAGAAACAGCACTTTCTCTATTGATAGGGTTCTTGTCTCTCATTGGGCTGCTTATTATGATCTCCTATACGGTAAGGTTACAAGCTACAGTATTATTGGAAGAATTAACTATAAGTGACAGCATCCCTTCCCATAAGTATAAAAGGACACAAGACATAACCACCATGTTGGTTGACACAACAAATGGTTTTTTAAAAAGTCGACCAACATGACAGAGGTGCTCAAAGATCTCACAGATTATTCTGCTGTACGACTTTCATTTATTTAGGCTTATGGCATGACAGCACTCCCATTTGCAATGCTCAAAGGATTTAAAAGTGCAAAGGTAAGTTTAAGCCATTCATTATTATAATAAAAAGTAGAAGATAGTTGAAGTCTCACAAAAGTAGAGCAAGACTTAGAAAGAGCAATTTCATTGTCTATAGCTAGACTACAGAGAGAGGAAGAGAGGGAGGAGATGGAAGAGTTATTGTGTTCATGTTACTATATAATTGGTTGCTTGCTAATATCCACTAAATTTTCAAGAATGAGGCTACCCTGTATTAGTCTTACGCATACTGAAGAAAACATTCTGCTATATTTTCCACTAACCTCCCCACCCCCACCCCCACTCCCCTCTCCCTACATACGTCACTCACACATACACATTTTAGTGTGCTCCACAGTTTTTGGACTAAAACAGTAGGAACTTATGAATAAATTGAATCACCGTAAGAAGCTTTGTTAAACTGACTTTTCGGACATTAGTCAGAGTAAGAGCTCTTGGGCTAGTACAGTAACTGTAGCATCATGATTTGGATTTCTATTATGGGAAACGAGTTTTCTTACTAGTGGAAGATATTTTTTTACATCACCCATCACCCGATCCCATTAAATGTACATGTACTATCAGTTCTCAAAATCATATTTTTTCTGTTCTGTTGTTCCTGCAGAGAGAACAGGAAGCTGTCTCCAGAAGAATCCAGGAAAACAGAGAGAGAACAAGAATGATCCAAGCCAAGTACAAAGATGGTCGCTCCATGCACAGGAGGGATAGGAGACAACTATCACAACTGGAAGATGAAGAGCATTTGTTAACAAGACAGGATAGGAGGCTTGAAAGTGCACAACTTGGATGGCTTAACAAATGCCTCAAGTGCTGCCGTCCATTTGAAGTTGTGTTTGGAGTATTCTACTTGCTCTTTTCACTACTTCTTTTTGTTTCACTTCTTCTTACATGGTGAGAATATCCACTAGTTATATTTTAAAGAGATAAAACCGTATGCACAGGTGGTTTCCAGCTTGTGAAATTTACTTTCAGCATTCCACATGTTTAGATCAGGGTATCTAAAACGTAGACTGTTTTATGTATTTTTTATGAAATAACAAGAGCACAAATTCATGAAAAATACTGTTTGATTTTTTCCTATGAAAGTTCAAATTCTGAGCACAAAAAATGAAAAATGTGTGAAAAATGGTCTGAACGTGTTAGATACTCTCTTCTGAAATAGCTTTTCAACCAATCAGAGTGTAATTTAGAACTTGGTAGTTTTACAATTGTTTGTCTTTGTAACAATTGTTCCATTTAATCATAGTTAATAGATTAACTATGATTTAATCAAATCCATTCACCAATCCATCCATCAGTCTACTTATCCATTAATTCATCATCATGATTTTTCATATTATTTTCCAGCATTGACAAGGCAATCCATTCTGAAGGTTATAAATATGGTTATGTTCTGCCCAAGGCCCAGTTGCCGAACCCTATCAACATCATTATGGTGTACGCACAGCAGGTATTGTTTTCCCCCCAGCTATAAATAGACATTAACGTTAATGTCGTTCCATACCTAAACTACCACAATCTTTTTCAAAATAGCTTTTCATATTCAAATATTAAAACTACTTTGGGAATGCCAAGGCAGTAGTGAAAATTGGCATAACAAAAAAGCTACCGAAAAGAATTCTGGAAGTTAAGGTATAAAATATCATCATGCTTGAGGTCTATTTCTAATGCACGTCCAATGTTAGGGGAAGTATGGATATTTTCTGTAACAATAACAATTGCAATATTTTTGTTGCTATAAAATCCCCTAGCTCCCCACCTGAAAATTTTCCAAAGTTTTTTAAGTTCTAGACAAGTGTGGTGTGTTGCCTCAGTATTCGAGATTTCACTCAAAAAAAAAAAAAAAAGAAATAAAATAAAATAAAATAAATAGTATACAAATACTTATGATATTATTTTTCTTTCAAGGTATTTCCTTTGGACTATTGCCTGTTCGTTGCAATAGTGTTGTATTTCATTTATGCTTCAATGGCTGGGATCAAGCGTACTGGTATACGGTGCTGTTGGATTAAAGTATCCTTTATACAATTACAGAAGAAAGACGGACCAATTCTCTAATAATATTTTAGAATGATTTAATTAATTTTACACTAGTTATCATCCTAACAGTCTTTATATGAACCACGTTGATTGAAACCACTTATTTGTTTAGGACAATTTTCAATTACTGAATCATCCATCAATTTGAAAGCGCATGTTACAAATGTTTTTATTTTTGATATTTACCCAAAGGCTGTACCATAGGATACGACATCCTGTTCGAGGTACTTCGCACGAATGCAATCACTCGAGCTTAATTTAGGTTTAAGGGTTTACTAATGGCACAGTATCTATCAAATATCGTAACAAATGATCTCGTTTCCTGTTGGTGCATGTATTTTCTGTTTTCCTTAACGTTTATCACCAGCTGTTCAAAATTCGTCCCAGACACACCCTACCTCAAGCCCTGTTGATGATGTGTGTCATGTTGATGTTGATCGTGCTGTCTTTGAACATTATGCTGTTTACTCTTGCACCCCAGTACGTTATGTACGGCAGCCAACATTACATGGTAAGTCCTGTACCCTGTCCACCTAACCCTTGCACCCCAGTACGTTATGTACGGCAGCCAACATTACGTGGTAAGTCCTGTACCCTGTCCACCTAACCCTTTCACCCCAGTACGTTATGTACGGCAACCAACATTACATGGTAAGTCCTGTACCCTGTCCACCTAACCCTTTCACCCCAGTACATTATGTACGGCAGCCAACATTACATGGTAAGTCCTGTACCCTGTACCCTGAACCATCCTCCTAATTAACCCTTTCACCCCAGTACGTTATGTACGGCAGCCAACATTACGTGGTAAGTCCTGTACCCTGTCCATCTAACCCTTGCACCCCAGTACGTTATGTACGGCAGCCAACATTACATGGTAAGTACTGTACCCTGTTCACCTGATTAACCCTTTCACCCCAGTACGTTATGTACGGCAGCCAACATTACGTGGTAAGTACTGTACCCTGTCCACCTAATTAACCCTTTTACCCCAGTACGTTATGTACGGCAGCAAACGTTACGTCCTGTACCCCATCAACTTCTTTTGGGTACTTACGTTCTGAAGAGAAAGACTAGAAAACCAAAGAAAACTTGCATCCAGATGACCAGAAGAACTTGGATCAATTATTTATTTATTTATAATTTTCTTATTCTTTTTCTTTCAAGGGTAACAGTACTGTAAACAATGTCACAACCATCACAGCATATGTCTGTTCCACTGAGGTTTCTTCTGGTAAGTACAGTACATGTACTGAGCATCGGGTATTTGCTGATTTTCTGTTCTTGGCATTAAGAGGCACTTTGCTGATATACAATAGTATAACTTCCGTAAAAGCACATGGAAACGTTCGTATTCTTGGAAAGTGCCCCTCAAATTTAATGCTCAAGTTTAAAACAAAATGTACAGTAAACCATTTCCTGCACTTGCCTCTCCCCTCTGGGTGTCAGGTCTCTGGGCAGAGTTCCTTACGTCTCTCCCTTGATTCAAGGGTTTATTCGGCTTCTCTGTTTTTCATACCTTCCCCAAAACTCAGCATAAATCCCAATTCAGTTTGTGAGTTAACTTTATGCTCTTTGATCATGCAGCCCAGAGGTTGTTTCAGAGTTTGATCTGTGAGTTAGCCATGCCTGAATGTGATCAGCCTAGAGGTTCTTTCAGGAGTCAGATAAATTTTATATTCGGTTTGGGTGTCGACTTTTTTTTATTATTCGGCTGTTGGGTAATCCCGCATTGTTCAAGTCACTGCTTCTGTTATCATCATCTATTCATGATTATTGCTTTGTTTTTAGATGATTGTTTGATGACGCGGATTTCAGTGTTCCTCCACCGTTTTTTCTACAAGGTGTGGTTTTTTGGTGCTTGCTATTACTGGGGTACCTGGCTGTTTCTCTTGGTGAGTCTAGATTTCTTGTTTTACCTGATTCTGGTGAGATAATCTGTTAGTCGCATTGTTAGTTCATCGGCCGAGTTCCATTTTTTCGGTGGACATTATTTTTCAAGCTGTGTACAGCACTAGTGAAAAAAGAATATTCTTGGAAAGGTTTTTGATAACTGCATGAAAATTACAGATGCAATCGCAAGTTCTTAGGGATGGACCATTAGATAATTAATGGGGTGGGGTTTGCAGAAATTTATCTTTCACGAAACTTATTTTTGCAACAAACCCTGCAAGCATTTTCTTTTGTGGTTGCTCGATATTTGTTTTGGATTTACTCCCTCCCCCTCCCCGCCCAATTATCTAATGGTCCTTCTCTCACTCCAGTATGAAAATACTTTATCACGTGTTTTGTTGATGTTGATTCCTTTCCTTCTTCCTTGACAGGCATTTTTAATAGGCTTTGTTGTGTCCGTTGTCAAGAAGCGAAAGACTGTTGTAGAGGAATACTTGAGTGACAGCGATTCTGACGACGATGAGATGGCACGGGCGTAAACACAGTTTACTACACTGGCATTCTCGAAAGGTTTGAATGCCTATTACCTCTGGCTTGACCCAGGGAACCTCGGGCTTCCTGTGTGTACTCGAAGGACGCGGTTCCCTTGAAACCAGAACCAAGGGGTAAAAAAATGCGTGTAACATAGAAAATCGGTAGCAAACCAGAGCCTAAAATTGTAAATAATGATCAAGAGATGAGGAGTTCACGTGATAGTAGGAAAACTTTCTAATGATTCCTAGGGTGCCCGTATTGATAAGGATCGCGAGTAGTCCCTCACTAGATCGCTGGTTGATTTAGTATCGTTTATGCATTAGTCAATTGAAACCCCATCCCCAGACCCCCTGTTGACATGTTGACTCCACACCGTACCAAAGTGGGGCTGGATAAGCGCTTTATAAATTTGAATGGCAGTACTGATGGAGATAAAAGGACGCACGGGTTTTAAGGCTCCTATGCAAGAGGAGACTTTCTTGATAACATTTTGAATGTGTACAGACCAATTCAAATTTTTGTCTATTGTGACGCCGAGCGACTTCGTATGATCGACTTTTTTAATTTCGTTATCGCCAATCGTTACTTTTATTGGAAAATCGTCATGTGCAGTAAATTTTTGGCGACAGCCAATAATCATAAATTCAGTTTTGGTAACATTCAAACTTAGCTTATTGCTAAGTAACCATTTATGGATGTTTCTAAGTTCTGCATTGAGTACAGTATGCGATCAGTACGCATTAAATTCACCTTGCACTCACGCTGTTGAATGTGCATTATTGTTTTGACCTTTTTGTTTGCCCATCGTTTATCATGGTCCTGTCCATTCTGCATAATCAAACACGCCGTCTGTGAGATAGCCATGTACTGTATAACCAGTGTTTCATCAACCCAGAGGTCGTTTAAGGGTTTGTTTTGCGGTGAGTTAGCGGTACCCTGACTAGAAGCTTGTTTCAGGATTTGATCTGTGATTAAGCCATGCCCTGACTTTCATCAACCCATAGGTTGTTACAGGGTTTGTTCAGCGGTGAGTTAACATGCATGCCCAGCCGACTTTGAGCAGTCCAGATGTTGTCAGTTAAGGGTTCGAAATAGCTGAGGCTTTCTAGGCGGGGGAAATGAATCTTTACGAATCGGCGAACTGTCGTGGAATTGCGCGGGTTAGAATCGCAATAAACCTTCCGTAGTTTCTTTTTATGACAAGTTATGGTAGAAATATTCAAGATAACCGCGTTTGACATTTTGGATTTTTTAGAGATTTTTTTTTCAATAGTGTTATTTTACCCTGAGTTAGAAACTGCTAACGTGCACTCGCGCGTCTTTTCGTACCATTTATTTGCTTGGTATTCAGCTGAGAAATAATTTGGTAACCCTCATTTATTGTATATCTGTACTACGAAAGGATGGGGTATATTATGACAAAATTTCAGAAATACGTACGTCCTTGTACTATTTCATCTCGTAAATTAAATAAATAAGAAAAAAGGGATTAATAGACTTCAGCTTTAAATGATGTGCGGCACACGGACCTCTGGCACCCAGGGTACACACTAACCGGAAGACCCCAGATTCTAGGTCGTCAGATATGCGCATGCTCAACATTCTGACTTCCGGTATAAGTTAAAACCGTCTTTTTTTCTTCAAAAGAAAAGCAATCAAGCTTATTTATGCATTGTTTATGGAACAGTTTATTTGTCTGTGAATAACATTCCTAAAAATAAGCAATTTAGCAAGACCCTCTGATGTGCACGGTATAGTATTCAAATTTCAACCGTTGACTGTAAAATCAACAGATGATTATGCAAAAAATTTAAACCAATTAATTACACACTTCGAGCACATCAATTACATGTTTTATATAAAAGCAACTGCAACTGTTTCGTTTCTAATTACATCATTAGTTTAATGTTGTGTTTATTTTGGTTGTGTTTGTTCTACAACCATTGCGTCACTTACGTCTCACACGAGACGGCGTCACCTTGTAAACATTTCTTTGCGTTAAAGAAACGTCAATTGCGATATCATTGCGTAACCGATACCGATATTGCTTTACTAGTAACGCCATGTGTATTCGTTGCGTTGCATGTATACGTTCCTGCATCAGATGTTTGAACTCCAATTATTTCAAGTCTAGATTGAAGAGTACCTGCTATCTGAAGTGGTGCAATCTCAATTTTCGTTTGTGTAACCTAAAAAAAAAAAAAAAAAACGAAAAAGAGGATAATCACTCTGTACCGAAAACTTCCTTAGACCCCTTCCAAAGGACATTTACCACTACCCTTTGCTTTTCGAACTTCAGTCCTGGGTTTGATTTTCAGTCTCCTCCCAATCATGCAAAGGGGGCGGGGTTAAGCAAATTACCGATACAGGTATGTCGTGGGTAATTTGCATAAGCCCCACCCCATTCCCGCTGTAGGAAATGTCACTACATGAGATGTCACTCAAAAACTCTATCGCTGGCCACGTTGCATGCAAGAGCGGAGTGATGTCCGATCGTTTCAATTTCTCTATGCCAGATTAAGTATATAGGACCCTCTTCCAACCCTTCATTGGATAGTTATTAGCTTAAGTATATAGGACCCTCTTCCAACCCTTCATTGGATAGTTATTAGCTTAAGTATATAGGACCCTCTTCCAACCCTTCATTGGATAGTTATTAGCTTAAGTATATAGGACCCTCTTCCAACCCTTCATTGGATAGTTATTAGCTTAAGTATATAGGACCCTCTTCCAACCCTTCATTGGATAGTTATTAGCTTCAGTATATAGGACCCTCTTCCAACCCTTCATTGGATAGTTATTAGCTTAAGTATATAGGACCCTCTTCCAGCCCCTCATTGGATAGTTATTAGCTTAAGTATATAGGACCCTCTTCTTACCCTTCATTGGATAGTTATTAGCTTAAGTATATAGGACCCTCTTCCAACCCTTCATTGGATAGTTATTAGCTTAAGTATATAGGACCCTCTTCCAACCCTTCATTGGATAGTTATTAGCTTAAGTATATAGGACCCTCTTCCAACCCTTCATTGGATAGTTATTAGCTTAAGTATATAGGACCCTCTTCCAACCCTTCATTGGATAGTTATTAGCTTAAGTATATAGGACCCTCTTCCAACCCTTCATTGGATAGTTATTAGCTTGAGTATATAGGACCCTCTTCCAACCCTTCATTGGATAGTTATTAGCTTAAGTATATAGGACCCTCTTCCAGCCCCTCATTGGATAGTTATTAGCTTAAGTATATAGGACCCTCTTCTTACCCTTCATTGGATAGTTATTAGCTTAAGTATATAGGACCCTCTTCCAACCCTTCATTGGATAGTTATTAGCTTAAGTATATAGGACCCTCTTCCAACCCTTCATTGGATAGTTATTAGCTTGAGTATATAGGACCCTCTTCCAACCCTTCATTGGATAGTTATTAGCTTGAGTATATAGGACCCTCTTCCAACCCTTCATTGGATAGTTATTAGCTTAAGTATATAGGACCCTCTTCCAGCCCCTCATTGGATAGTTATTAGCTTAAGTATATAGGACCCTCTTCTTACCCTTCATTGGATAGTTATTAGCTTAAGTATATAGGACCCTCTTGCAACCCTTCATTGGATAGTTATTAGCTTGAGTATATAGGACCCTCTTCCAACCCTTCATTGGATAGTTATTAGCTTTAGTATATAGGACCCTCTTCCAACCCTTCATTGGATAGTTATTAGCTTAAGTATATAGGACCCTCTTCCAGCCCCTCATTGGATAGTTATTAGCTTAAGTATATAGGACCCTCTTCTTACCCTTCATTGGATAGTTATTAGCTTAAGTATATAGGACCCTCTTCCAACCCTTCATTGGATAGTTATTAGCTTAAGTATATAGGACCCTCTTCTTACCCTTCATTGGATAGTTATTAGCTTAAGTATATAGGACCCTCTTCTTACCCTTCATTGGATAGTTATTAGCTTAAGTATATAGGACCCTCTTCCAACCCTTCATTGGATAGTTATTAGCTTAAGTATATAGGACCCTCTTCCTACCCTTCATTGGATAGTTAGTTGTGTTAACCAACCTTTAAGCGTTGTGTCGTTTGAAGAGCTTGGGAGTTTTTAGTCCATGAGATCACAGGTACCGGCATAGCAATCACTTGGCAATCAATAGTCACGTTGTCTCCTACATGATACGCATGCTGTTTTGTGTAGTTACCGCTGATAAGGTGTCCAACACCCATCAGTGGAACAGCTGTGAAAAAAGAGGTCGATGAAATGTTAGGGAGTGGGAAACGAAACGGCAAATTCATAAGCGTACTGTAGCCGTATACTGTATCTTACGTAACCTTAACTACTTGATGAAATAGGATGAATTGATGGAAGACAATGGGAAGCCATTTCAATGTTATATCATGCTTTACCGTTTCCCACTCTCGAAAACCACATATATATATAAACATTGTCATGATTTAGACTGGGGGAAATCTCTTTTTTGGAACATTCCTTCAGAAACTTTAGATACAATAAGGACTATTTTGGCACTGATTTACATCACTGGACAAAATGTGTACAAAAATGAATTTTATAAGGAAACCATTTGTTCGCAAAGACAGAGCTTTGAACATAATTTCTCAAAAAAATCTTTATTTCCGTAGACAATAATGCAACTAGTTTTTTGAGTGGCCGTTTGGTCTAGTTACGTTCTCACCAAATTATCGAATACTTACATTCAACTTTGAGTGTGTGCTTGACGCTGGCCAAGAATCGAATATTAAGTACAACACAAAAAAAGTCCCCTGCGTCACCATATGCTACTGACTTGATAACCAGACCACCGTCCTGACGTACTGTCAGCTTTGCGTCATTAATGGTTTGGGTTGCACCTGTACGTTAGGTTCGATATCAGTGTCAGTGATAAAGCTGTGAATAAATACCATATCAGTGATCGAAGTTATACGATATCACTTCACGGTAAACTTGAAACTGTGAGTTTTGTTATTGTATCAATCTAGGATGTGTAATAAACAATGTATTACATGTTAAGAGCCTGATATATCCAAATCGAAAAAGGTACGCTAAAAAGTTAAACATTTTAAACGTGGTTCAAGCATGGTTGTCCGTGGTAGCGCAGCACATTGAAACAAAAAAATCATCGGTAAAAAAGGTACTGAGCCATGTAGTTCATGCTGTAGTGCTACAAATGCCCAACAAAGTTAATCAGATCGATTGGTCTTTTTAAAAAAATAGAAAAAATAGAAATGTACCGCCATCCTCCCTATAAAGCTGCCCAAGAAATCTGAGTAAATTAACCATTATTCACTTTCTTACCGTTTGCTTGCTTAATGGCTATCAATCGGCTTCCTAGTTGCCAATTGACTATAGCTAAGGGTTGTGCTTTATGCTGGCAAGGTAATACAGTCGTAGCGCCAAACATGGCTGTCATGTTAACAGGCTTGCTGTAGATTTGTGGTGGATCTGCAAGTATCAGAAAACCACTGGTTAAATATGTTAACCAAGTGTCCTATATCATGACCGACAGAAAAGTTTCCTGGTTTGAGGCTTTTACAGACGCTGGTTTCGATATTATGACGATACATTTTGACGGTACGACCACATATTGTTGCTGTCAATAAAACACTTCTGCCAACAAGCTGAAGTCATTCAGTCCCTTATCATGTGCATGATATTATAGACCAATCATAAGTGCAATAAAACTAGCTTGGTGAAAGACGTTAAACGTAAAGATCCACAAGTTGAGACTCTAAATAAAGATGATTTACATACAAGTACATTTTTTTACAATACCTGGATCACAAAGCCTGAAGTCTTTAACCGATACTTTGAATCCTGCTGGGCAGGTACACCTGTAACTACCGAGTGTGTTAACACAGCCGTTCTGCCAATGACACAGCCGTTTGTCTTTGTACTTCTCACACTCGTTGATGTCTAACAAAAACACAAAATATTAGACACAAAATAAGGAAACAAAATGGTATCGACTCTTTTTTCGGAATGTCTTTCGCCAGGCATTATCTTGTGGTCTACACGAAGACTACAGCCGGCGCCAGAGTAACAGGAATAAGATTTTCTGTGGTCCCAGTAAAATTTCATTCTAATCTTGTCTTTATTGTGGTATTGGCAATGAGCTCACGCAAGCCAATTTGTGTCAACGGCGCTGCGAGAGTATAAGAGGGGCGAGCACACGCATTTTGGCGCGAAAACTCCCACCCATTCCACAGGTATCCCAATACGCCCCTGATAGATGTAATGGAATCACTTGGGGGTAATTCCTAGGTTTAGTTTAGATGCTGCGGACCAGAAAAGAAGCCCACAACCACGCAAAGCGGGCTGTTGTGGTATTAACTTACCAGTATCACAGTTATCTCCGTCGTATCCAGAGGTTAAACAAACTGCAAAATTAAAGAGGATCAAGTCACCACAAGCGATTAATATTTACTTCGTAGTGTATTAACATCGTGGCATACTATCTCGAAAACATCGCAAATTCAGGTCAAAACAAGTAAAACAGCCAACGTCCGAGATATGCTTTACTGTTACTAGAGTGATTTTACTTGGCCGTGTAAACGAAGTTATATAATTATTGAATAACAGTCAAAGTATAACAAAAGAAAACAATGCAATTCGTGTCTACTATTGTGTATTACGTTGGCTATTCTTTCACGGGTGGAAAAAAAAAATCACTGTAATATGCTAAATCAGTGCTCCTTAAGGCTACGTGACAGAAGATAAATCTGATTTAGCACGTGCCCTTGTACTGACACCGTTGTGCGCGATATATGGTGAAACATATCACAGCATATCTCGGAAGTGAGCTATTCAAATTTGATGCCATATTCGCTGTAAAGGGCCTTTTATGGGTATCCTGTGTACGTTTGAAGTGCGCAAAGTACATTACCTGGTGTTCCTCTCATATAGTAGCTCGTAGAAGGATTATGTCCTCCTATACCAAAGACTGTGACAGTGATTTTTCCAGACCAAGGTTTTTTTGCTCGTGGTATGACGCATGTCTTTCGCTTCACTGCCCCGTGACCGCTGCACTTAAGTACCTCACCGTTGAACTTGCCCACGATGCTTCCATAGCCATTTTGTTCCGTCACGAACGTGACGTCGCTCGTCCTCAGGACGTTTCCGTTGAACGATAATTGATTATTTGGCAGACGAAAGAGCCCGCGTCCAACGTCCAGCCCAATGACAGAAATTCTACTAACTTTGCAGTAAGTTTTAAACTGGACATTGAACTGTGACTTTGCAATAGACTATAGGGAACAAAACATGATAAATCAACTAGTGTTCGTAGGATTTGCAGGGCAATATATCAGCTTAGTATAATATCATTATTAATCTATGTTAGATTGTAGTACTATGACTTATATGTTTGGCTCATTTTTAACGAAGTGCATAAAGTCATATCCGTGACGTCTGCACATTATGTATGAGTCAATTCCAAAGGTTCCCATCCCCCCCCCCCCCCCCGGGCAACCCCCCGGGCATTTGACTTTTTGAAAAAAAATTGGTCAAATTCCCCACCATGCGGGCCAACAAAATGATCAAATGCTCCACCGTTCAGGCTCCACGAAGTGGTCAAATGCCCGCCCCTCCAGTCCGATGAATCTCTAATTTTACCTAAAAAGTACAAAACTGAGCCTGTATAGATCCAACAAGTTTCATGCTAAGTACCTTTTGATATCGTTTTATCATTTATAGCTTTAATTTTATAAGAATCGAGACTTGAAATCTTTGCCGACTTTGGAATTAATAGCGTACACATATTTATTGTTTTGGACTCAAAAACTTATCTTCATCTACAAAAGCCATTTTCAAACTTCTCTTGTGCCGTCCCAGATTTTAAACGAAAGTATTTGGATTTTTTTTTAAATTCACAGGCGAACCAGACATATATTCAGCGTATTCTCCACTCTACAAAACTTGACTTGGGGGGGGGGGGGGGGGGGGGGCTGGGGATGGGAGCCTTTGGAATTGACTCGTGCATTACCGCGCTTCAAAAAGTATGCCAGGAAAACTCGAGAATCACATTCAAACCTGATTCTTTTTGGATATCTTGATTCAAGAAATATTTATAATGCAATAGATCTAGATTACCTGACATTCGGCTCTCCTCATTCCTTGTAACGCAGTGTTAATCGTTGACTGCCAGGTTGCATACGTTGACCCGAGAAAACTATACAATAACACTATAAGGATTCGTTTCACCATCTTGCTGAAAAAGAACGATGCTCGAATCAGTAGACCAAACTCTACGGAGGGATCTTCAATGTCCTACAGTAAATCATTATACTATTATAAAAATCGGAAAAAATCTGTTAACATTTGATCAGCTACCCGGGGGGGGGGGGGGGGGGGGGGGGGAGGGGTACTCCCCTATATTTGCTATACGGGTATGTGCCGCCCTATAGGGTATGGTTTTTCAGCTTTTGGGTCTGGGGTAGGGTATCATTTTTTGACATTCTGTCTGGGATAGGGTAACATTTTTGTCTGGGACTAGGGTTACGATTTGGCCATTTTAGTCTGGGATAGGGTTAACGATTTGGTCGTTTTTGTCTGGCGAATAGGCTACGCTTTCTGACGGCACAAAAACAATAAAAACGTTAGTAAATATTGATTGCACTCTATTGAATAACCGTCTTTTCCGTCTTTTTTTTGGGATATGATATACAATTCTAAGTTTTAGTCTGGGGTAGGGTATGTAAAATCAAAATTCTAGGTCTGGGATAGGGTCAGGGTTTTAAGATCCTAGCGGCACACCCCTACCCAAGTTGGAGTGGTAGTACCCCCCCCCCCCTCCCCGGGGGATCAGCTACAAGCTTCAAGCTCACCGGGCGCCCCCTCATGTGAGCCAATACAAATAAGGTCTCAAAAACATGGTTTTTGGATCTTTTCTCAAAATAATGACTATCTAGGCAAAAAATAGAAGTGGATTCAGTTAATTCAACTATTCACGGACTGTATTTTATGGTTTGGATCGAATTCTATTTAAAAAAAACATCGTACTTTTTGAGTTGAATGTACGCTATTGAATGTATTTTACAAGAGAAAATGCGTGACATAACCGGGGTCAAGTTTGAAAATCGTCTCTCCTTGAACTAAAACTGAACCTGTCAACAACAACAACAACAAAAAAACAAAACCGGAAGTGGATTTGAAAATCTCACGCTTTCCTCAACATTTGTATATGACTCATAAGAATTTTTTTAATTTAGAACCGTATTTTGATGATTTTAATTTATAAGCTCATACTATCCGTTGGCTATACATTCGCCTCATGGTTTCTTACCACCATTGCATTGCTACGCGGCCAACCAAGACAAAAATCGCGACGTGCACTTTGCAATAGATTGCCGCCAATCAAAAACGTTGACTTCACGCGTTTGGATAGGCCTGGATAGGCCAGGTGAGTGTGGCTCATAATACTTGTAAACGATCGACAAGCGCCTTTTGAATCACACACTTAAGGTGAATTTGATTAACCATATTAACACTAGGACGGTTGAATATTACTGACGTAAGGAGCATTGCGCGGTCGCGTTGTTGGTATAGTACAACAAACGGCCGTTAAAGTGCTACTCTGACGAAAATCGCTCAAACTTGGATTCAGCTGAAACTTCCTAAGAATACTCTTTAAAGGTCCAATAATCACTGTATGAAGTGTTTTCTCGATATTCAGGACGAAAGTATGATATTTTAACGAGTATTTTTTGGAGTCTGTGACGTCATAGACTCAACATCGAACTTCCCTCCATACATTTCTTTGTATATAAATCCTTGATTTATTTTATTCCCATGAAGCCCAAAGGGCGGCTGATGTGCTTATTTCACATTACTTGTGACTATAATTTATATTTTGGGGTGTTTGGGTATTTCTTTCTCCCTTTACTACTGATATTTTGATCATAAAATACAAACAAATGTATGGAGCGATGTTCGATGTTGAGTGTATGACGTCACAGACTCCAAAAAATAATCGTAAAAGATATCATAGTTTCGTCCTGAATATCGAGAAAACACTTCATACAGTGATTACTGGACCTTTAAAGAGTATTCTTAGGAATTTTCAGCTGAATCCAAACCGTTTGACCTTTGGAAGAAAACGGCTGCATTACAGCGAAGGAACACGGACACAAGATAAGTTAACAAGTGTATAACGTTAATTTAATTCAAATAATCGAAAGGAAAATAAAACCCTATATCCAACCACATTCGGTGTCCTAGTGCCCTTGATTCAATTTAGTCAGGTAAAAGATCTCGGGGTTACTGTCACCAGTGAACCAAATAGGACATGCTCATAAACACTGTTTCTGCCAAGGAATTCAGAACCCTCGGGTTTTTGCGTCGCCACTGTTTAGACTCGTTTAATATTCAACACAAACAGACTCTCTCTTCTCTTTCTCTCCCTTCTTTCACTCCTGCGAGTGTTTTATCGGGTATTCTTCGTTTGCAACCACGTGTATTTTGCTGGTGCTTAAGTACTTTTTGGTTCCAATCAAAAAACAATCCTTATGAACATGTAGAGCTACTTATAATACAACACTGAGCAAAAAATTGGAGCATTAGAGAATTTCTAAAACGATCGAGCTATGAGCGAACGAAGTTACCGATATTTTAGTGTAAATGTATGACGAAAACTCGCTGGATGATATCTAGTATCATCCAACATGGCGGCCAAAATTAAAAAAAAAATTTAATGACAAAAATCCATCAAATTCACTTCAAACATGTACCAAATCTACAATAACTTGTACAACACTAAAACATTTTGATTTGGGAAAAATACATGAGGTGAGGATTACCGATTAGAAAATTAGATTCGCACAACTCGGATGAACAAAAAGATGAAACGATTTGAAATTTTCTACACTTAGTGACATCATAATTGTCTAAAACATATCAAAGAATCGAGTTTATAGCATTCATAATTAATTTTATGTTGTTATTTTCTTGGTCTATGACGTCACGTGCAAACGAAGAATTAAACACGAGGCGCAGCCGAGTGGTTTTAGACCCGATAAAACACGATCTGCGAGTTTATTAAACGGCTTAGAAAACTCATGATGTATGTTCTCATATTGTACCGAATTCTTTACGAAATGAACCAAGTTTGATAGAGAAAATCCAAGATAAAGTTTATGCAAATGAAGACGAATCTATATCAGATATAAAACGTCCCTCACAGTCATGATTTCTATTGTGTTTCTTTCTTTACAACGCTAATTAGACAAGCCGGGTAAACAAGCCGCAATAGGGAAAGGTCAAGTACAGTCTAGAGATTTAAAAAAAACAACGAACAAACAAGAACAACAACAGCTAAAAACTCTTTTATTAAACTACATTTTGCTGTGCAGTTGTCTTGGTCAGTTGAGTCAATTAATGACAGTATTGCATAGGCATGATTTAAGAATCTGCTATATGTTATACTCATTTATTTCATAAGATCTCTGTGCTCAGTATATAATACGGCCATATGGTGCGTTTGATCGTTCATCGCTGCGCTCGACACTCGTGAAAATCCTTTCAACACTCGATGATAAAATTTGTATCTTCGCGCGCCGCCCATGTAATATCCTCTATTTATTATATAATTACCAATGAAATATCTATTTTTCTCTATTTCGAAAAATTGATATCTTCACACGTGAAAATAACATGTTATTTTCACGTGTGAAGATAACACCATTGCGATGACTATTCAAAAATACACGGAAATAATTGCCTGAAAAAGCCAAAACATACTCCATTGATAATTATATAATAAACAGAATATTACATGGGCGCTTGGAGATACGAAATTTATCTTCTCGTGTTGAAAATCTCTCACTCGTTCGCTGCGCTCACTTGTGAGAGATCTTTTCAACACTCGAAGATAAATTTCGTATCTCCGCGCGCCTATGTAATATCCTCTATCTATCCGTCCTATGAATTCATGGGCGATTAGCCGCGATTAGTAAATGAATAAGTAAAAAATATGAATGGCTGAATAAATGGATGCATGAAAAAAAATAAACAAAAATAGTTAATTCAATGAACGTGAATAATTATTCGTTATCATATTGCATAAACAAGATCATAAATATATTTTTTTCGGGGTTGTGTGAATGTTAAGAGAGAATTCTTCTCGTATTCAAGCAGCGAGCACCAAAAACTATTTTCTTGTAAAAAGGCTGTTGTACAAGGCTAAAATCTTGTTAATTCAGAAAGTTTAACTTGTTTGGAAGTGGAGATGACCGATGAAAGTGGAATCAAAGTGCTAACCGAAAGCAAAATTAAAATTTTATTCGAAAATGAGGTTTAGGCCTTCAATTGCTTATTTCCCATATATTTTCTATAAAAAAGCCTGACAAAGCAACATTCTAACACAAATGCAACAAAACATCTTTGTACAATTGAAAATACCGCTTCAAACAGGCATTTTATCATAGTACATCAGTTTCTAACTGTCTAGAAAAAGGTTTTGAGTGTTGACCCAAAACGAAAATTAGGATCAAAACTCATACGAAAGTCTAGTTTTTGGCGCTTTTTGCCATTATTGCTCATTATTGAAAAACATTCCTCTCAATTGTTAATAATTCACAGCATTATATGTACAAATAAATCCATTACGTATACAACAAACTGTATGCTGTGAATGTTTTAGTCTAAAGAACTGCTTGGTGATTCTAAACAAATGATTGTTGGCAATTTAATTTAGAAATTATTCAATAATATTTGTTCCAATATTGTATTATATTCGAATACTAACTCGAATCCTTACTCTGTGGTTAGTTTATTGGTAATAATAATGCCATTAGCTACAATTGTATCGTCAATAGAATTCTACCCGATGAAGGGCAAATATTTCCGATGTATGGGCAATTTTTCCCCGATCTTATACTACAACGCTTTCTTTGTCTGGATTTTTGGTTTAAAAAAGTTATTTGAATTTGTGAGTCGTGCAGAATGAAAAAAATGTAGGAGGTGGAAAGAATAACACTTAAACGAAAAAAAGTGAAAAAAGTAACACTGAAAAAGTGATGCTGAAACATTGGACCAGGGTCCAATAGAGCTGTACTGAGCTCTTACCTTTTTCTTCCGTGGAGTTGCTCCAAATATCACTGAAGAACTTGTTTGCTTTACTTTCTTTTCCACTTAGAATGGCTAGCTACCGTTTGCTTATGTCCTACGAGAACTGGAGTCCTTTTATAGCCACGACGAAGGAAACGAAAAACCCTGTTATAGGATGCCGAGCGAAGACTTTTCGCATGCTGTCGTGGTTACATGACTTTTTAAAATCCGGGCTCACTATCCTGTTGAAACTCGCTTTAACATGTTACATCAACAGGAAGCGTGCGACAAGTTGTCATAGAAACGAAAAATATTGTCTTGCACGAAATAAAGACCTTCTGAAACACAATATATATATATATATATTTTTTTTTTTTCTGTTTTTTTTTTAATTTTTATTCTCTAGATAATTTATTACAGTTTGTAGAATTTTACTTTGTACAATTATGCTTTCAACCTGAGTTGAAAAAAAAAAACACTTTAAATTATATAATACACAAAATACAGAAGAAAATAAAACATATACTATAAAAAGAGAAAATAGAAAAAACACACAATACATCATGACTTAGTCCGATGAACTTAATAACGATGATTGAATTAATGCATTTCTTATTTTTTTCCCATTTTTCGTAATGGAAATAAGCTTTATCCTTGCTTGTGGACACTTTTCTTTCAATTAATTCATAGTATTTTAACAAGTTTTTGAACTGCTCTAATGTTGGTGGTTTCTGTTTTTCTCTTTGTTTGTGTAATGAGTATTTATATAGTAAGATAGTAAAATTAAGAGATATATCGTCGACTCCTAATATTATATTCTTTTTATTTGAATTAGGTAATGAAATCCAATAGTTTTCGAGCCAAGTTCGAATACCAAAGTACTAATTCTAATTAGCTTCATTGCATTCTACAAAAAAATGAACTATATTTCTGATCTATTGTTATTGTGACAGAAAGAACAAGAGGAGTGCTCACTTATTTTAAAACGATGGAGATCCCGATTCAAATAAAGAATATTTTTGAGTATCTTATATTGAAACATTCTGAGATAAGATTCAATTGTGGTTGTATATATTCTGATATAAATTTTTCCCCAGTTGAGTTATTCGTCTATGTTAGCAATTCTTTTTCTATGTTTATTTGAGATGTAGGAGTTTAAAATTTTGCTTGGACAATGTAGTCATATATTTGTTTTGTTGTAATTTTTTCAATTTCCACTAATCTTTGACTGAATAAAAACCGATTGCAATCCTTATTATTTGAATTTTGTTCTCTTTCAGTCCTATGAAACTTTATAATTGTCTTCCATTTATTCGGTATGGCATGTACTATTCCAGCCCATCTAAAGTAGTCCTTATCTTGTATGCCTTTATTATTTTTCCATTCAAAGTTTCCTCCGCTGTTACACAAGTCTCCAATTTTATTTATATTATTTATTGAGAAGTTTTTATAAAAGACTGACTTGTGGTCATTTAAGATATGTTTGTTGTTCCAAATGGGCTGGTTGAGCACTTTTTGTATTGTATCTATAGAGTGGGTGCTCACGAATTCTGCCCATGTTAAAAGATTTTGTCGAAAAAAATCGGAAATGTTTTTTATATTGTTTTTTATATTGATTTTTATATTAATATTGGTATTCTTTGTGGGTTAAAGTTTGTACCTATTTGTTCGATGCCGGCAATTTCCTCAATAAATACTGAACATATTGATACAAATATTTTCTTGTCTTTGTTGGACTTTATCAAATTTAATATCCATTTGATTTTATTTGCTTTTAAACTCACCGCAAAATCTGGAAGTTTTAATCCCCCTTTTAAATATTCTCCTATAAGTGTATCATACTTAATCTTTGGCTTCCTTCCTTCCTTTGATACCATTTTTCTCAAAGTCGCTATTTTAAATCCCCGTCTCTTTTATGATTTCATCTTTTCCTTTCTTTCCCAGCCAGCCAACTTCGGTTTTTTTAAGGTTTATCTTAACGGATGATAATTTATAAAACGTATCCAGGGTTTTCAATACACTTGAAAGGATTTTTCATCTTGCAAAAAAAAACAAAAAGGTAGTATCGTCTGCAAAAGTGTCTAATTTTAATTCATTAGCTTTTGTTTGGTAACCTTTGATTTCTTCCGCATTTCTGATCATCGTTGCCATAATTTCAATAACTAATATAAACAAATATGGCGAGACGGGATCTCCTTTTTTTGTACCCCGTTGTACTGGAAAGAAATTGGTTGCTGTACCGTTATTTATGATGCAACTCATATTGCCTCGAAGAAGTAGTTTTATCATATAATTATCTATAAACTACCTATATTTCTCTTTTTCGAAAAACTGATATTTTCACATGTGAAAATAACATGTTAATTTCGCATGTAAAAATATCGTTACCATGTGTATTTAAGCTATTAGTTTATAAATAGAAACTTTTTCTCAAAGTCGCTATTTTTAATCCCCGTCTCTTTTATGATTTCATCTTTTCCTTTCTTTCCCAGCCAGCCAACTTCGGTTTTTTTAAGGTTTATCTTAAGGGATGATAATTTATAAAACGTATCCAGGGTTTTCAATACACTTGAAAGGATTTTTCATCTTGCAAAAAAAAACAAAAACCAAAAAGGTAGTATCGTCTGCAAAAGTGTCTAATTTTAATTCATTAGCTTTTGTTTGGTAACCTTTGATTTCTTCCGCTTTTCTGATCATCGTTGCCATAATTTCAATAACTAATATAAACAAATATGGCGAGACGGGATCTCCTTTTTTGTACCCCGTTGTACTGGAAAGAAATTGGTTGCTGTACCGTTATTTATGATGCAACTCATATTGCCTCGAAGAAGTAGTTTTATCATATAATTATCTATAAACTACCTATATTTCTCTTTTTCGAAAAACTGATATTTTCACATGTGAAAATAACATGTTATTTTCGCATGTAAAAATATCGTTACCATGTGTATTTAAGCTATTAGTTTATAAATAGAAACTTTTTCTCAAAGTCGCTATTTTTAATCCCCGTCTCTTTTATGATTTCATCTTTTCCTTTCTTTCCCAGCCAGCCAACTTCGGTTTTTTAAAGATATATCTTAAGGGATGATAATTTATAAAACGTATCCAGGGTTTTCAATACGCTTGAAAGGATTTTTCATCTTGCAAAAAAAAACAAAAACAAAAAGGTAGTATCGTCTGCAAAAAATTCTAATTTTAATTCATTAGCTTTTGTTTGGTAACCTTTGATTTCTTCCGCATTTCTGATCATCGTTGCCATAATTTCAATAACTAATATAAACAAATATGGCGAGACGGGATCTCCTTTTTTTGTACCCCGTTGTACTGGAAAGAAATTGGTTGCTGTACCGTTATTTATGATGCAACTCATATTGCCTCGAAGAAGTAGTTTTATCATATAATTATCTATAAACTACCTATATTTCTCTTTTTCGAAAAACTGATATTTTCACATGTGAAAATAACATGTTAATTTCGCATGTAAAGATATCGTTACCATGTGTATTTAAGCTATTAGTTTATAAATAGAAACTTCTTATATTGATAAAAAGCGTATTAAGTTGATTTTATGGATAATTATATAATAAGCAGAATATTACATGGGCGCTTGGAGATATGAAATTTATCTTCTCGTGTTAAAAATCTCTCACGAGTGAGCGTTCCAATACTCTAAGATAAATAGAGGATATTACATGGGCGCGCGGAGATACGAAATTCATTATATAATTACCAATGAAATATCTATTTTTCTCTATTTCGGAAAATTGAGATCTTCACACGTGAAAATAACATGTTATTTTCACGTGTGAAAATAACACCATTGCGATGGCTATTCGAAAATACACGGAAAGAATTGCCTGAAAAAGCCAAAACATACTTCATTGATAATTATATAATAAACAGAATACTAAATGGCCGCTTGGAGGTAGGAATTTTATCTTTATGGTGTTGAAAATCTCTCACTCGTTCGCTACGCTCACTCGTGAGAGATCTTTTCAACACTCGAAGATAAAATTCGTATCTCCGCGTGCCCATGTAATATCCTCTATTTATCCAATTTATAAAATATCTCAAAATTAAAATGTTTCAAGACTTCCACGATGAAATTCTGCTTTATGGAGTCAAAAGCCTTTTCGAGATGTATTACCAATAATGGCTCTTCAGTCGTTCTCCCTAACGAAACCCGATTGATTTTCGTAATTATATGCGGAAGAATCTTACTTATTGGATTACCCTACTGCATATTTTGATATCAACATTTATAAGACTTATTGGGTGCCAGTTTTCAAGATATCTGTTAAGCTACCTTGTTTTTCTAAAAGTGTGATAATTATCTGCTTTTGAGAGTTCGTAACTAAATTTTCCTTTAATTCCGGCCAAAAATAAATGTAAAATTCCTTTGTGAGACCATCATTTGCTGGGGTTTTTGAGGCTCCCATTTGTTTTAACGCTTCGAAACATTCTTTGATATTAATGTTTTGGTCACATGCTTTTTTATCAGCTTCAGATATTTTCGGTACATAGTATTTTTTTTTAAATTCTAAACATTCTTCTTGGGATTTATACGACTTTGACATAAAAAATCCATCGTAATGCTTTTCGATTGTTATCATGATCTCTTTTGGGTCAATGACTTCTTTGTCATCATTGATAATTAATTTCTTTATATGCGTCTTTGCTTTATTCCGCTTTTCTAATGTTAAACAATATTTATTGCTCTTTTCTCCTAGTTCATACCATGTGGCTTTTGGTCTTGTTATTAAGCAATTATTGGATGAGGTTGAGCATGATATCGTAAATTATCAAGTCCGAGGCTATGTTATCTGCTGAAGCCGAACACAGCCGAGGTCTTGATATTTACGATATTATGTGATAACTGAATTCAATAATTGCTTTATTATACATTTTGTATACTGGAAAAACATTACTATGAACATTAAATTATAGAGACAAGAATTATGAACGCCATGATGTCGCATGAAAAACGCAAAATTCTTAATTCAGAAATATTTCGAGAATTCTTCATAAAATATATGAAAATATATAGTTAAGGATTCCTTAAATAATTGTTTTTGTACGATCAGAATTGAGATACTTAGTAAAATGTATAATAATAATATACCTTCTGTTATATAATTACTCCGTTCTTCTAGCTCTTTCGATAATTGATAATGTTTATTGACTAGATCAGTATTTTCCACCCAGCAATTTTAAATTTCTATCTGTGTAATCTCAGTTTCTTTTTCTAATAACGAATCGTTGTGTTTCCAAAATGATGGACCTCTTTTTCCTTCTTTAAACGATTTAAATTTTAGTGTAATGGCTGAGTGATCCGTAGATGGGGCTGGAATAATATCGCACTTGTCTACAAAGGGTTGAAGTTCGTCTGATACTAAAAAGAAATCAACGACTCGTTGTGACGTAGCGCATCAATCTGCGCATGCTTGAAAGAGGAGCGTCTGCGATCTTTGTTGCATTTCCCACCGGCGCGGTTTTCATAATTTTAAACAAATCGACAACACGTTTGAAATAGCTTTATTAAGGAAGATCAAGACATTCTTAAGTTCCCTTTCCATTCTTCAGAAGGAAAATTGTCCCACCAGGCGCTCGTTCGACCTGGTCGAATCCAAGATCTTCTTGGCCTGTGATAAGGCGTTTTTGCCCGAGTTTTACGATGAGAAGAACTTGAAAGGACTAAAGTCCTTAGGACAGCAGCCTTCTTCTATAGGAAGTCAAAAGAAGGTCAAATAAAGCCAGGTTAAGCTCCAAACACGCGATTAATTTTGCCAGTAGCCAAAACACAAGTTTGTTTAGTCTCCACTTTCGAAAGCGTTTTCAAATCGATGCGCTTTCGATGAAAACGCTCAGCGCTTTCGAGCGTTTTAGTGTGGACGGAAGGCAAAAACGCATCGAAAAGTCTTCGTTTTCAAACGAAAACGCATTAGTGTGGAAGAGGCCTTACTCT
The DNA here is from genome assembly GCF_029948245.1 of Actinia tenebrosa. Taxonomy (NCBI): domain Eukaryota; kingdom Metazoa; phylum Cnidaria; class Anthozoa; order Actiniaria; family Actiniidae; genus Actinia; species Actinia tenebrosa. Next base: position 36,137,725 of record NW_028292569.1, read on the forward strand.
TGGGTTACGCAGTGTCCAAATGTCACAGAGATCATATTCTTGCAGGATAGTTTCGATAGTTTCTGTTGATTTAATCTTTTGTACAGGGTTCCCACCATACGCTTCAAGCTGAGTGTCGAAACAAAAATTAAAATCTCCTCCCCACATGATATAAGTTTCTATTGGAATGTTCATCGTATTTACTGTTTGTGTAATCTCCTTCATTGTTGATACTTGGTCATTTTCTAAATTAGGCAGATACGAATTTATTAATAGGAAATTGTTACCTTGAATTTCGGCAAGTACTATTACATACCTTCCATAACTTTGAACTTTTTCTTCCTTCAGTACATAATTTAATTTGCTTCCGAAAAGAATAGCTGTACCTTTACTATTTGTTTCTCCGTAAGACATGATCAATTTTCCTCTTGTTCTCTTTGACCACTCATTTTCTACATCCGTCTGACTGTGCGTTTCTTGTAAAAATGTGACTCCATTGTGACTATCATGTTCGATTAGCCAATTGTTGATCTTTCTGTTCTCTTTGTATTCCCTTAGGTCAAGCACGTTTAAAGATATAATAGGAAAATGGAACTCCTCCATTGTCCATGATAGTCGAAAAAATGACATTAAGTTCGCAGGAAAATGCACAAAAAGATAAAAAAAAAAAAAAAAAAAAAAAAAATTAAAACGAAACTTATATGCATCTGTTTAGGGCTGTCTATTAGCCAAAAGCCGGTCATCAGCTCTCTGCCTTTTTGCTAGTTTATCGTAGAATGTTAGATGAATGTTGTTAATATATATGATACATCTATCAAATATTTTCGAGTCTAGAATCGAAGGTCTTAATTTTTTACTAACTTAAATTATCAGTTCTTCACCTACTTGCTACTCTTTTCCTCTAACATATAATTTGTCTGGCATGGATTTACTGAATGATACCGGTATCTTGTTTTGTTTGGCTTTCTTTAATGTCGGCATCAATCTTCTTCTTCTTTCGACGATCTCTCGAGGTAAATCAGTGAACATGTGATACTCAGTTCCTTTCAGGTTTTTTTCCTTTGGAGAGAATTCTTTCAACATCTTTATATCTCATGAACCTTGCCAGGATTGATCTCGGTTTCGGACCTCTGAATTTTCCCGTTCTATGCACTCTTTGAATCTCAATTTCATCGTAGTCAAACAAGTCAATCTCGTAGGAAGGTTCTCGGTATGACTTCTGTATCTTCATCCGCCTCTTCGTCAATATTAAGAAATCGAATGTTCTCTCGTCTTGAGTAGGCTTCCAAATACAGGTCTTTCGTTTCTAGATTATCCATGCGTTGATCGTAATTCTTTAGTTCTGCCTTTAATTGATCGTATTCTTCGTTATGGTGCTTCATCTTGCCATTCGATCCCACAAAATTTCCTATGACTATTTGGGATGCCACGCTATTATCCGTAAACTCTTTAGATTTTTTTAGCTCCTCGATGTCTTTTAAGGCGGTTTTTTGGGATTCCTCCACAGTTGACAACCTTTCTTCGAGTTTACTGATTGAAGTTTCTATTCTTTTGACTGTCTCGTTGATGAGATCGATTTTTGAGACCTTCACTAGTATCGTTTCGAGTTTATCTTTGAGCTCCTCGGCCATGTTGAGAGCTGTCATAACTTCGTCCTCTTCTCCTTTGTCACTTTTAGTCTTTTTAGTTAGAGGAGATTTGTCCTCTGATGAAGAGGTTGAAGATCTATCTAATCTGGTTCTTCTTTTGACGTTTTGTTGTAAGATTTCCGCCATTCACCTTATTGAACTGTAAATTTTCGCAGAGAGCTGAAAGACACACGACTTCACTCTATCATAGCTCGTACCCAGTCAAGGAAAGGTTTTTGATAACTGCATGAAAATTACAGATGTAATCGCAAGTTCTTAGGGATGGACCGATAGATAATTGATGGGGTGGGATTTGCAGAAATTTATCTTTAAGGAACTTTTTTTGTAGCAATCCCTGCAAGCATTTTTTTGTGTTTGCTCGAAATTTGTTTTGGATTTATGCCCCCTCCCCCCCCCTCCAACCCTGGATTTTTTCGAGATTTTTTTCAATAGTGTTATTTGACCCTGAGTTAGGAACTGCTAGCGCGCACACGCCGGTCTTTTCGATGGCTACCATGCATTTGCTTGGTTTTCAGCTGAGAAATAATTTGGTAACCCTCATTTATTATAAGGATGGGGTATATTCTGACAAAATTTCAGAAATACGTACGTCCTTGTACTATTTCATCTCGTAAATTAAATAAATAAGAAAAAAGGGATTAATAGACTTCAGCTTTAAATGATGTGCGGCACACGGACCTCTGGCATCCAGGGTACACACTAACCGGAAGACCCCAGATTCTAGGTCGTCAGATATGCGCATGCTCAACATTCTGACTTCCGGTATAAATTAAAACCGTCTTTTTTTCTTCAAAAGAAAAACAATCAAGCTTATTTATGCATTGTTTATGGAACAGTTTATTTGTCTGTGAATAACATTCCTAAAAATAAGCAATTTAGCAAGACCCTCTGATGTGCACGGTATAGTATTCAAATTTCAACCGTTGACTGTAAAATCAACAGATGATTATGCAAAAAATTTAAACCAATCAATTACACACTTCGAGCACATCAATTACATGTTTCATATAAAAGCAACTGCAACTGTTTCGTTTCTAATTACATCATTAGTTTAATGTTCTGTTTTTTTTTTGCGTGTGTTTGTTCTACAACCATTGCGTCACTTATACGAGACAGCGTTACCTCGTAAACATTTCTTTGCGTTAAAGAAACGTCAATTGCGATATCATTGCGTAATCGATACCGAGATTGCTTTACTAGTAACGCCATGTGTATTCGTTGCGTTGCATGTATACGTTCCTGCATCAGATGTTTGAACTCCAATTATTTCAAGTCTAGATTGAAGAGCACCTGCTATCTGAAGTGGTGCATCCTCAATTTTCGTTTGTGTAACCTAAAAAAAAAACAAAAATGAAAAAGAGGATAATCACTCTGTACCGAAAACTTCCTTAGACCCCTTCCAAAGGACATTTACCACTACCCTTTGCTTTTCGAACTTCAGTCCTGGGTTTGATTTTCAGTCTCCTGCCAATCATGCAAAGGGGGCGGGGTTAAGCAAATTACCGATACAGGTATGTCGTGGGTAATTTGCATAAGCCCCACCCCATTCCCGTTGTAGGAAATGTCACTATATGAGATGTCACTCAAAAACTCTATCGCTGGCCACGTTGCATGCAAGAGCGGAGTGATGTCCGATCGTTTCAATTTCTCTATGCCAGATTAAGTATATAGGACCCTCTTCCAACCCTTCATTGGATAGTTATTAGCTTAAGTATATAGGACCCTCTTCCAACCCTTCATTGGATAGTTATTAGCTTAAGTATATAGGACCCTCTTGCAACCCTTCATTGGATAGTTATTAGCTTAAGTATATAGGACCCTCTTCCAACCCTTCATTGGATAGTTATTAGCTTAAGTATATAGGACCCTCTTGCAACCCTTCATTGGATAGTTATTAGCTTAAGTATATAGGACCCTCTTCCAACCCTTCATTGGATAGTTATTAGCTTAAGTATATAGGACCCTCTTCCTACCCTTCATTGGATAGTTATTAGCTTAAGTATATAGGACCCTCTTCCTACCCTTCATTGGATAGTTATTAGCTTAAGTATATAGGACCCTCTTCTTACCCTTCATTGGATAGTTATTAGCTTAAGTATATAGGACCCTCTTGCAACCCTTCATTGGATAGTTATTAGCTTAAGTATATAGGACCCTCTTCCAACCCTTCATTGGATAGTTATTAGCTTAAGTATATAGGACCCTCTTCCAACCCTTCATTGGATAGTTATTAGCTTAAGTATATAGGACCCTCTTCCTACCCTTCATTGGATAGTTATTAGCTTAAGTATATAGGACCCTCTTGCAACCCTTCATTGGATAGTTATTAGCTTAAGTATATAGGACCCTCTTCCTACCCTTCATTGGATAGTTATTAGCTTAAGTATATAGGACCCTCTTGCAACCCTTCATTGGATAGTTATTAGCTTAAGTATATAGGACCCTCTTCCTACCCTGCATTGGATAGTTATTAGCTTAAGTATATAGGACCCTCTTCCTACCCTTCATTGGATAGTTATTAGCTTAAGTATATAGGACCCTCTTCTTACCCTTCATTGGATAGTTATTAGCTTAAGTATATAGGACCCTCTTCCTACCCTTCATTGGATAGTTAGTTGTGTTAACCAACCTTTAAGCGTTGTGTCGTTTGAAGAGCTTGGGAGTTTTTAGTCCATGAGATCACAGGTACCGGCATAGCAATCACTTGGCAATCAATAGTCACGTTGTCTCCTACATGATACGCATGCTGCTTTGTGTAGTTACCGCTGATAAGGTGTTGAACATCCATCAGTGGAACAGGCTGCGAAAAAAGAGGTCGATGAAATGTTATGTAATGTTATATGTAATATATAAACATTGTTATGATTTAGACTGGTGGAAATCTCTTTTTTGGAACATTCCTTCAGTAACTTTAGATACGATAAGGACTATTTTGGCACTGATTTACATCACTGGACAAAATGTGCACAAAAATGAATTTAATAAGGAAACCATTTGTTCGCAAAGACAGAGCTTTGCTGTTGCTCCAAAATGGAATAATGTAATAGAATTTCTCAAAAAAAATCTTTATTTCAGTAGACAATAATGCAACTAGTTTTTCGAGTGGCCGTTTGGTCTAGTTACGTTCTCACCGAAATATCGAATACTTACATTCAACTTTGAGTGTGTGCTTGACGCTGGCCAAGAATTTATTATTAAGTACGACACAAACAAAGTCGCCTGCGTCACCATATGCTACTGACTTGATAACCAGACCACCGTCCTGACGTACTGTCAGCTTTGCGTCATCAATGGTTTGGGTTGCACCTGTACGATAGGTTCGATATCAGTGTCAGTGATAAAGCCGTGAATAAATACCATATCAGTGATCGAAGTTATACGATATCACTTCACGGTAAACTTGAAACTGTGAGTTTTGTTATTGTATCAATCCTGGATGTGCAATAAACAATGTATTACATTTTAAGAGCCTGATATATCCAAATCGAAAGAGGTACGGTTAAAAATTTAAACATTTTAAACGTGGTTCAAGCATGGTTGACCTTGGTAGCTCGTTACATTCAATGAAACAAAAAATCATCCAAGGTACTGAGCCATGTTTCAGTGCTACCAATGCCCAACCAAGTTAATCAGATCGATTGGTCTTTTTTAAAAAATAGAAAAAATAGAAATGTACCGCCATCCTCCCTATAAAGCTGCCCAAGAAATCCGAGTACGTATACGCGAGGCATATTTGTAAATTAACCATTAGTGTTATTCACTTTCTTACCGTTTGCTTGCTTAATGGCTATCACTCGGCTTCCTAGTTGCCATTTGACTATAGCTAAGGCTTGTGCTTTATGCTGGCAAGGTAATACAGTCGTGGCGCCAAACATGGCTGTCAGGGTAACAGGCTTGCTGTAGATTTGTGGTGGATCTGCAAGCATCAGAAAACCACTGGTTAAATATGTTAACCAAGTGTCCTATATCATGACCGACTTTCTTTGTGTGAGGCTTTTACGGACGCTGGCTTCGATATTATGACGATAGATTTTGACATAGTACGACCACGTATTATTGTTGCTGTCAATAAAACACTTCTGCCAACAAGCTGAAGTCAGTCAGTCCCAAAGGACGCCCTTATCATGTGCATGATATTATAGACTAATCATAAGAACGATAAAACTAGTCCAGAGAAAGACGTTAAACGTAAAGAGCCACAAGTTTAGACTCTAAATAAAGATGAATCACATACAAGTACATTTTTTTTACAATACCTGGATCACAAAGCCTGAAGTCTTTAACCGATACTTTGAATCCTGCTGGGCAGGTACACCTGTAACTACCGAGTGTGTTAACACAGCCGTTCTGCCACTGGCACAGCCGTTTGTCTTTGTACTTCTCACACTCGTTGATATCTAAAGAAAACTCAAAATATTAGAAGCAAAATAAGGAAACAAAATGGCATCAACTCTTTTTTCGGAATGTCTTTCGCCAGGCATTATCTTGTGGTCTACACGAAGACTACAGCCGGCGCCAGAATAACAGGAATAAGATTTTCTGTGGTCCCAGTAGAATTTCATTCTAATCTTGTCTTTATTGTGGTATTGGCAATGAGCTCACGCAAGCCAATTTGTGTCAACGGCGCTGCGAGAGTATAAGAGGGGCGAGCACACGCATTTTGGCGCGAAAACTCCCACCCATTCCCACAGGTATCCCATGATGTAATGAAAATGATGTAATAGATGTAATGGAATCACTTGGGGGTAACTTCCTAGGTTTAGTTTAGATGCTGCGGACCAGAAAAGAAGCCCACAACCACGCAAAGCGGGCTGTTGTGGTATCAACTTACCAGTATCACAGTTATCTCCGTCGTATCCAGAGTTTAAACAAACTGCAAAATTAAAGAGGATCAAGTCACCACAAGCGATTAATATTTACTTCGTAGTGTATTAACATCGTGGCATACTATCTCGAAAACATCGCAAATTCAGGTCAAAACAAGTAAAACAGCCAACGTCCGAGATATGCTTTACTGTTACTAGAGTGATTTTACTTGGCCGTGTAAACGAAGTTATATAATTATTGAATAACAGTCAAAGTATAACAAAAGAAAACAATGCAATTCGTGTCTACTATTGTGTATTACGTTGGCTATTCTTTCACGGGAGGGAAAAAAAAAATCACTGTAATATGCTAAATCAGTGCTCCTTAAGGCTACGTGACAGAAGATAAATCTGATTTAGCACGTGCCCTTGTACTGAAACCGTTGTGCGCGGCATATAGTGAAACATATCACAGCATATCTCGGAAGTGAGCTATTCAAATTTGATGCCGTATTCGCTGTAAAGGGCCGACTTTTATGGGTATCCTGTGTACGCTAGAAGTGCGCATGTCAAGTACATTACCTGGTGTTCCTCTCATATAGTAGCTCGTAGAAGGATTATATCCTCCTGTACCAAAGACTGTGACAGTGATTTGTCCAGACCAAGGTCTGTTTGCTCGTGGTATGACGCATGTCTTTCGCTTCATTGCCCCGTGACCGCTGCACTTAAGTACCGCACCGTTGAACTTGGCTACGATGCTTCCATAGCCATCTTGTTCCGTCATGAACGTGACGTCACTCGTCTTCAGGACGTTTCCGTTGAACGATAATTGATTATTTGGCAGACGAAAGAGCCCGCGCCCAACGTCCAGCCCAATGACGGTGATTCTACTAACTTTGCAGTAACTTTTGAACTGGTTTTTGAGCTGTGACCTTGCAATAGACTGTAGGGAACAAAACATGATAAATCAACTAGTGTTCGTAGGGTTTGCAGGGCAATATATCAGCTTAGTATAATATCATTATTAATCTATGTTAGATTGTAGTACTAGAACTTATATGTTTGGCTCATTTTTAACATAAGTGCATAAAGTCATATCTATTTTCATAGAGATGATGTCATCATGAACCAGTGACGTCTGCATATTATCGCGCTTCAAAAAGTATACCAGGAAAACTCATCACATTCAGACCTGATTCTTTTTGGATATCTTGATTCAAGAAATAAATATAATGCAATAGAACTAGATTACCTGACATTCGGCTCTTCTCATTCCTTCTAGCCCAGTGTTAATCGTTGACTGCCAGAACGCACACGTTGACCCGAGAAAACCACACAATAACAATATAAGGATTCGTTTCACCATCATACTGAAATAGAACGATGCTCGAATAAGTAGACCAAAATCTACTAGGAAGTGGAAAGAATTACACAAACGAAAAAAAGTGAAAAAAGTGAAAAAAAAGTAACACTGTAAAAGTGACGCTGAAACATTACTGGACCAGTCTAGAAGCATGCAGTATTTTCTAGTCCAATAGAGCTGCATGTACTAAGCTCTTACCTTTTTCTTTCGTAGAGTTGCTCCAAATATCACTGAAAAACTTGTTCGCTTTACTTTCTTTTCCACTTAGAATGGTTAGCTGTCGTTTGCTTATGTCCTACGAGAACTGGAGTCCTTTTATAGCCACGACGAAGGAAACGGAAAACCCTGTTATAGGATACCGAGCGAAGAATTTTCGCACGTTGTCGTTGTTTTACGTGACCTTTTAAAATCCGGGCTCGTCATCCTGTTGAAACTCGCTTTAACATGTTACATCGACAAGAAGCGTGCGACAAGTTGTCATAGAAACGAAAAATATTGTCTTGCACGAAATAAATACCTTCTGAAACACAAGACAAGCATTTGAAGGCACTGGATGACTACGTACTTATGACTGACAAAGAAAGTTGCCCAAGTTAACAATAATTGACGATTATTATTTGTGATTCTTCATCTGTAACATCATCCTGGCATTGACACCGGAACATGACTTATCCAATTACCAAACGGTAAACGTTAGCAAATCTGAGGTCAAGGACAGGAAGAGCTAGTTTTCACGTATCCACTGATACAAAATGACAAGTAAGCATGGACAGGCATTTTCCTTACGCGCGGGATTTTACTAGGATTGAGTATCCTTGCGTAATATTAGCCAATGAAACTAAAATGCAGTGTAAATGCGAGAAAATGAAGCGGAACTGAGCTGCAGTCTTGAATGTTTTTCTCCAAGTTCTCTGGTTTTCCCTCCCTCTACAAAACCTAACAAGCTCAATTTCACTTCAATCTGTAAGATGAGTTGCCTGACATTGTTAAGAGCTCGTTAAAACTTTGAATGTTGAGCAAACAACTAAAATACTAACTACCGGCATTCATGGTTGAAGGACTTTATTGACTGTTATTATGCTGCATATTGCTCATTACGCCGCGTCGATTCGAACGCAGTTGACAATTGATCGAGTAATGTTTGTACGTGTTAGTATTTTGCCAGACCAAATATTAATAGCCTGCAAAACGGCCCTTCAGGTCACAGGTAGCCCAAGCTGTTTTCTATATAATGTGTCAGGCTGGAAAATTACTGTGGTTTCAAATTGTGTATTACACAGCTTGCTCAGTTAGGTGGGAATCACGTTTTCTTAGATAATGCTATGGAGAACTAGTCAAACCAGAACTAACGATACTGAATTAAAATGTTCAGTTGGACTATGATTTCCAGTTTGTCCTGATGTCTTTGAGGCTTTTGTTTTGGGCCAGACATTGAGGAACAAGTCAAACTAGAATATATCGTGCTAAAAATATCATGCTGATAATCACAAGTATTCAGTTCAACAGTTCTAGTCTGACCTGTGTGACCTATATTCTTGTCGGATGCATTCATTCGTATTTAAATGTGTTTTCTAATGAAATTAAGGCAAAGTTAGGCTCGATTTGAGTAGCAGCGAATAGTCTGCGATAGCCGCTGTTCTCATCCCCCCCCCCCCCCCACCCTACCCTCCCTATGGTAGGTATATATAGGTAAGTATTCCACTGCTCAGGCCGTCAGTGTGACAGGTGCACGGTGAGTTGTGACAGGGCTGCCACGGTTACCGCGATTTTATGTGCCAGGCCCCTCTCATCCAACCGAACAAGCCTAACGCCAAGCTTAATCTACTATTCTCACTGCGTGTCACAAAGGAATTTAGCATCCCCCCATTTATGGACATTGGAGTTTGCGCAGTGTGGGTGTAATGCTTTGCGACCCCTCCATATATAAGCGCAACACCCAGATCCTTGAATCTTTCCGTCGGAAGCTGCCTAAGGAGAGAGTAGAAGATTCACCCCACCCACCTCCCCTGGTGGCGGTTGACGACGCCGCATCGCATGCTTTTCGCATGCTCATTGCCAGCAGTCGCGGTCACCTTCCATATCTTAATTCCCGTGACTCGGTAATGAGTATGCAGTGAGGATAAAATACTAGGGATGAGTTTAAATACATACAATCAAACAATCAGCCTTTTTCATTAATCCAGGCATCACAGTAACTAGCTATGACGGCTCGGTAGTGTATTTGTAGCCTTCTTTGCAGACATCTTTGCAAGAAAATTTTTTTTGTAGGTCGGTGGTTTTTGAAACAACTTTTATTGCTTTTCTTCATACTTCATACACGTTCCCCCTCCCCTCCCCCCTAGGTTTTAAAAATACTTTAAATAATTGCCAGAACTCATCAGTGATAATTCATATTTCTTATGAAAGTTCGTTGTTGTCCGTTAACTTTCAATGCCGGGCTGTGATTGGTCAGATGGATATATATACAGTATGGGAGATCGCGAGCGTATATACGTATAAATGTATAATTTACTGAGGAGCCATTTTACTTGTACACCATCCACTGTCATATTTCAGTGTACTCGTGTTATAATTCGTTATACGTGACCATCAGTATTGAGTTAATTTACTTGCTGTTTATTCAGCCATGCAGCTAATCACAACTGTCCAGCTATGTACGATGTACTCGGCCATACTTTGCCGGCCTTGCCTATAATTTTGTCATCATCATTGTTCTTCATCACCGCAGTTCAAAAATTACGTCGTGAAATAACCAAAATTAAAGATAATTGCTAAATTAAAATGACGAGCTTCCGAGAACAATATTTTCGAGGGGTAATTTTTCATCCGCCCAACTTTGGACATCGCAATAAAGTGCTCAAACAATGTATCCTGTTTAACAAATAGATTTGCAGCCGATCTTGTAGCTGGATTTCCACTTTAAATCTGTGCCGCGTGTCATTCACACACGATACACTCTCATCACCGACGAATCCTCATCACTCAAGTCTTCTCGTCGCGTTCTATTCTCCCTTCGTTGCTTTTTCGCTTTTCTTTTCTTCTTCTTCTTCTGGCGTATAAACTCGGCAATTTCTTGATAAACACGCGTGCCTAGTATAGCCGCGAAAAAAAAGTTCATGGCTGCTTGCCACTTGCCAATCTCAGAGAGCCTAGCTTCTCCCAAGCGACAAGACAACGGCTCAGCGTGTCCCAACATCATGTATGTGAATATTAATATCGTACCAAATAATGCTTTGATCAAGGTTTTCCTCTTCCAAATGATCTCAGCCAAACAGTATATCAAGGACAGACACCCAGCACAAATCCAGAGCCTCACCTCCTCCCCCTCAGAGCATATAACTGGACCATTTTGTTTAATACTGTCTATAAGCTTTAATAGAGCAGTCCACAAGCTAACCACGAACACAGCGAAGATTCCAGTGGGTGCCCAGGAGATGTCATCTTCCTCCTCCTCATCACTCGCATCTCCCGATTGGAATTCTCTTCTGTCGTTCATATCAACATCTATTACAGCTGCTCTCTTGGACTTGCTATAAATTTCTGCATCCATAAAGTCGTAGGCAGACCTGGGACCTCCATGGTCGTTTCCCTGAAAACTTTCAAAGCTTCTGTTGAACGATAAATTCTCAATACCCCTCGAGGGCCCCGCTTTGTTCCTGTTCTGTGACCAACGAGGAGGTAAACTCCGTTGGCGCCTTGCTTGTCGTTTTGGTGCGGCCGCTAAGTCACCGTTAACTTTCCTAAAGACACGTGGAGCTGAGTGGACGTGGGCAATAGTCACGTGATTGTCTTCGGTGATTGACTGAGAGTCACTACTTCGAGTGCGATGTCCCTGAACAGCGGTTAGTTGAGGATCCATCTTGACATGCCTGTGTGTCTGACTGACATGAGTGTTTGGTGTTGGCCGTGAGTTGAGAGATGTGGTCGTGTCTGGAATGTGGCTGTTCACTCCTGGTGTGCTATTCTTGATATTTTTCTGTTCTATAACTTCTTCGTTTTCGGTCCTTTTGGGTTTTTTATTCTCATCCAATGAGATTGTCTTAGGCTGTGTCGTGGTGGTAGACTCTATAATTGATTGAAGGCGCTCTGTAACATAAACATGTATATAGAATCAGTAATGACATTTATTAAAGGTAGAGATTAGTCGGCCCCTAGACCATAGATGATTAATCTCTTGCTATGACCAGCAAACGCAAAGTTTCACTAGTGTCCTTGAAGATTAATCATCCATAGTCACTTCTTTCCATGCGGGATGCATTTTGATAAAACTACGATATACACGCGGAAAGAGAGAAAACCTGCCTGATAATCTAACGTAGTAAGAAATGCAAATACACGCTAACCAGGTTTAGGTTTGCAGTTGCCTCATTGTGGACTTCTTTAAGCTGTTCCACCAATTCTCTCGGGCATGCACAGAACATGCTTTACCATTACGTGGCTCACTTGGATTATTTTGTTCTAGACTGTCAGAAAGAATCCTACAACAATCTCACACAAAATAATTTAAACACTAAAAACGGGTCACAAATCCAAGGCCCTTTATTAAAACTAGCATTAATCGAAACTGCCACCATGGTTTTGACACGAGCTCGAGGAAGACGATAACCTAGTGTTGACATGAAGTATGTCTTGATGTTAGATTACTGAAAGAACGATACTTGCCGGCGTTCTAAGTACGTTTTGACAAGGCTGACAACTGGGACGTAGCAACTTGATGGAGCGAGAAAAAATTACAGAATTTCACCTAAATGGACCACGAAACTTCCTCTTGGTCGATGGCATCAAGATCCGTTAAATTTAGCGAGAATTAATGGGACAAAGAACCATTGTTAGCCGTGAAAAAAAGCGAAATATCGATCCCCTGCTGGTTGGGAGAATTCCTATTTTCGATAAGAGAAGAGGTGCGTTTCGTTTTATGGTAGTTATTCATGTTGTAACATGATAAATTATTTTTTCGAAACGAATAATTAAATAAACAAGATAGATTAAATGATCACCTCAACTCAGTTTTTGATTCAATTAATTCCTAAAAGCGTAATTCCTAAATATGAATTTATGTTGAATAATGATTTCTCGAACGTTGGACAATAAAAAGGAGGTTAAAAGGGATCGTACTTAGTTACAAAATACTGGTTGCATGAATATTGAAAATATCAAATGAAAAAGTTCCGATCGTGTATGATAAAACGCCGCTTCCGTTAAGGCGCTAAAAGCCCTCATAATTGGGACGACAACAAATCTATATTTTAAAATGTTCCAAATGGATTGCTCGAGATGTTTTGTATTTCTTTTTGTTTTTATTTCCTTTTGTTGTGAAGTTTTAGCAAAGTTTTTTTAAAGATTATTAACCATTCAGTATTTAGATAATTTATGAGCTTGACGACTGGATGTTTATGTTAGAAAAGAAATTACTTTAAGTTGGGTTTTGTTACCTTCATTTTTCGCTTCAAGGTCCTCAGAATTGTTTTCCGTTATGTCAGAGATGTGAGTTCCTGAATCCGAGTCGGCCATGTTCTTGGAAATTTTGGTGTCATTTATTCTGAGTACTCTCCATCAACGTACAGTAACCAAGTCTGTAAGAATACGCAGTTTACCACAAACAAATGATTGCAACATCAACCGGAATTACGTAAAAACAAAACAGATATCCCAAAGTACACACAAGGACTGAACACGTTAGAGACTCCCTCAAAACCGTTTGAACCAATTACACTCGAGAATTAGCCGCAGACCGTACTTTGCGGTTTTCCTCTATCCATAATTTATCTATTGGCTTAGCGCTAGCTAATATATCAAAGTTGTCCGTGTTGTACATCATGGAAACAAACTTGAAGTTTCCTTAAAGCAATAAAGCGTCATTTCTAAATGAGATCAGCTAAATACTTAGGGACAAAACAACACGCAATCTTTGCTGCTAATGATTAGATGACTGTCGTGGGATTAATTAGCAGGGAGCACAGGTTTTGCTAAAGGAAAATAAGATCATATCGTTAGTTGTTTTTGGGAAAATTACAGAGCAACTCGCCGACAATAAAACTAATGAATAAGCTACGTGTTATGATGGATTACTTATCGTTTGACCGATTAATTGGTGCGGTAAAAATTGAGTTAGTTTTGCAGAGTTTTTAAAAGAAAGGAAATGAAATGACAGGATACGTTTGCGTGGTTAAAATGAAAACTGTCGATATTTATAGATATACACGCCTATCGGAGGGTGAGAGAACAATAATAATAGTTATTATTTAAGATATATTAATATGTCGTATCCATTTTCACCTTTTTTCGTATATTGATGAGAACACGAAGAACATTTTACGTGATTACATATAGTCTTTCAATGGTTTTACTTTTTCATAAATACGTAAATATTGCGGATTGAATCATATCTGTTCAAAACTCAAGTGACTAGCGGGCACTGCGTAGGCTTATCTCAAAGGATTTTTTCGAATACTGAAGTGGGTAGATAAATTTTAATTAGACTAAGCTTATTTATCGGAATATATATGAGATTTTGAAAAAAAAATTAAAAGAAAAAAAAGAAAAAAAAGTCAACTCGTAAACTTTATTTGCGACGGCATATTCATTTGGCTGACAACGACTATACTCAAGTCATGCAAACCAAATAGAAAGGGTACGCGAATATCTAATACAAAGTGTCCAAGTTGAAATAGTCATGCTTTGATTGATTCAGACGGTGCTTTTACAAGAAGGGTTCCATTAGTAGGTGCATCAAGAATGACGTAATCCTGAGTGCTTCTCGGAAATGAATGTGAAGCATCTAAACGTGAAGCGGACAAATTTTCCTTGAGCTAATCAGAAGTAAGTGGCACAAAGAAAAAACTGAGTTAATTTGAAAAAAAACAAAAAACAAACCACGTTTATCAAATTTTCTGAATGCAATAAAACAAAGTCAAACAAAATGGCGGCTGACGTCAAAACCCAATTATTCCGTAAATTATTTTTCATTATTATTAAATTTTGATATCAATATTATTTCTTTTGTGTGTTAATGTTTTTTCCAAGTTATATTGTTAAATTATTATTGTAATATAGCTATTAATTCAAATGTATTTTTTAAGTTTTTTCCTTATATTTAAAGTAATGTAGTTGGAAAACGGACAATTTTGGCTTTGATCACCGCTTGTGAGGATTTTTATCAAACAATCTAAATACCGTAAAATAATACGTGTTTCAAGTGCCACTATGGATCTGAATCATCTAGCACGTAGATTGATTCGACCCACACAAAGCAATGTGAGTGTGCGTGTGACGTCATAGCCGCCATGTTGAACGAAGGCTACACATTTTAATTTTCTCCTATATTATATTAATTTTTGTTATGTCCAACTTAGAAGCCGTGTATTTTACCTTTTATATGGTGGGCAGAATGCCTTCAATAGCTTGAATTTCAACAATTTTGTTTGCGTTTTTCAAATCATACAGTAAGAGTAGCCATGGGCGACCAAGTACGGCCCTTTCGGTCCAGAAGGCGCACGTATGACCTCGTAAAGACATTGTTGCTATGGTTACATGGCAAATACAACACCGTACAGCCAATCAAACACTAGTGCAGTTTTTTGGGGGTTTCAAAAAATTATGCAGTAACAGTAGCCATGGGCGACCAAGTACGGCTTTTTCGGGTCAGAAGGCGCACATACGACCTCGTAAAGACATTGTTGCTATGGTTACATAGCAAATAAAACACCGTACAGCCAATCAAAAACTAGGAGCACAGTTTTGGCGTGGCAGCGATGAAGAAATCACAAAAACTTTTTTTTCGATTGACGGTTGTAGGCTTGTAGGCAAATCAGGACAGGATAAGGACGAATATACGATTTTAGGATCCTCTAAGATTTGGACATTTTGTCAACTTTAATCAGCGATATAAGTTAACGTTCAGGGTTTTTCGTGAAGACAGATTCCTAAAGGAATACAAACCAGCAACAGATTCCTAAAGGAATATAAACCAACAAAGAATAAGCATATGTAAAAAATATTTAATCACTAAGTTTCTCGACGAAAAAAATATTCGATTTTTGTTTTGTTTTGCGTGTTTGAAATCGATAATACATTTAATGTATTCGACTTTTTAGCTAATTTATTCGAGTATTTAACCAGCTATTCAAACTTTCCTTTTGTGGTGGCTTATTGGAAGTGATTATTCATGACCACTCGACTGCAAAACGGAGTCAACAAAGTATAAGATAGAAATTGACGCTAGTGAACTTCCAGCCAAGGGATAGATATAAGTTTTACAAAATGTTTTTAAAAGAAATTGGTACGAAAGATTTCTGGATCTGCATGGCAGCTGAATTTCTTGCGACGTTCTTCTTCGTGTTCTTGACGACTGGTTCAGCGATAACCTGGGATCCTAGCCGTCCACCAACCATTGAACACATCTCGCTGTCATTTGGTCTTAGCATCTCTACCTTAGCCATGTCGATACTCCACATTAGTGGGGGTCTCATCAACCCTGCTGTTAGCGTCGCACAAGTCGTTACTCGAAAAATCTCTCCACTTCGTGGCTTTTCTATATAATAGTCCAGGTTGGAGGAGGTAAGGACATTATAATAACTGAAAAATTATTCTGTTTATTTTATTTTTGTAATCTAGTGTTATATCCAAACTCTTACTGCAGTTAGCGATCAACTAAAAACTTCCAAGTTTCCCTGTCGTTCTAATAACTTTGAAACTAGAAATTTTCTGTTGTCAAGCGCAACTTCTTAGGCGTAAATAATGTGCAATCAGAACTCATAACTCGAAATTTCATAAGCACACTCTTTTTCTATTTTGTTTACTCTTTACATCGGAGTGGTGTATATTTTGAGTTAATCGTCCATTCTTGAATGCAAAAGAGTCATTCTATACCAGAAAAACAAACAAACAAACAAACGAACACAAAATGATGTATTTTCCACATCAAAACGTAGTTATATTTGATGAGTAGCTGGAACCCTTGACTACGAATCTGAAAGCGGATATATATTATGTTGTATGCAAATGAGGTTAATTCTGATGTTGACCTCCGCTCATCGTCAAGAAATTATTACCGTACGAGTCTATTGTATCGAATGGCGGTACTACGACAATGTCTTTAGACAGACAAAAGATAACAATTCATTAACCTGTCAGTCTTGATAATCTAACTTGTTTAGTAAAGCGCTAATTATACCCTAAAGGTGGTAAAAAGTTCACGTACGTTTAGGAATTTTTTTTACTCATTTCTTTATTGGGAATATCCCAAAGAAGGCACAGTGGCTCACGAGTACACGATCCTCTCCAGTTGCGACCTCTCGGGATGTGAACCCGTAGCCTTCCTCAGTAGTCGGGACGCCCTAGTGGGTCTTGACAATACAGTAAAAATAAGTCTCAATGAGAACCTCTATTTTGACTATGTTCAGGTTGTATATGATCTCCTAACTGAATACTGATTAACGCTATTGTTCTTCCATTGATTTAGTAAATTAGTGCTCGACTTCTGTGTATGTATTATTCCGAAGGACCCTTAGAACAGGAATACACTTTTCACATAAGAATCTGTCTCATTTGTCAGACTGAAGTGGTTCTTGTAAATTCGATGCTAATATAAATAATTGACCAAATAACAGCATGGTATTTTTTAATCCAGTGGTCCAATGCGGGTTTTTATGATAATATCGATAACTTATTGGTACCATCAATCATGGAGCGCCTCCGCCTCCTTCAACCTGGGTTGCAGAGGCTCTCTTCCAGTGCTTCTCGAGATAGTAGGTTTTCTTATATTCTCCTACGCAACGCAGCCTCTATTAGTGTCGTCACGCCACGCTCACTCCCCAAAGTAGCTACTTAGGGGAGTAAGCGTTGCGTGACGAAACTTATAGCGGCTGCGTAGGAGACTAGTATGGCAAGCCATACCATTCAAAAGTGATTGAGTTTGCAACTGCCTGTTGAGAAATCGACTGATGATTGAGAATGACGGATTGCTAGGATTAAGAAAGAAGACTGATGATTGAGAATCACGATTGATGATTGAGAGTCACGATTGAGGAACGAGAATCACGACCGAGGAACGAGAATTACGACTGAGGAACGAGAATCACGTGATCTTACCTTGGAGATCTGGGTACGATAATTTTTCCCGCCAAAAGGCTAGTTTACTCTGCGCATGCGCCATATGGAAATAGCCTTCCAAGACTTAAATGGCTGCTGATAATGGTAAGAAGATTGTGGAGGAAATTTTAGGAAAAGCTTCAGAACTTTCTTCCTTACTTGGAGGAAACCAAAGTTCAAGTACTAGTACTACACAGCAGAGTACACCTAGAGAACCTCCAAGATTTCAGAGACGGTTATTTAGTGGAAACTCGTCACGTCAATCAGGTCGAGGAAAGTTTTACAGAGGGCCCGCTAAAAAGGCAATATCAGGACCATTTATGAGAGATATTATTCTCCTTCCATGTCCAGATGTGTCTAGCGTACCAAGGCAAAGTAAGAGAGTATGGCTAATGGAAAACGGCTATGTTATTTCAGCATTCAAACTGATGAAAGAATGGGCAGAATGTGAAGTTGAAATGAATTTGAGGGAGGCATTCGACAGCAAGCTTCCAAGAGATGTAGACATCCAAATATATATGCCTGTTCACAGTTCATTAGTAAAGCCACCAGTTGCAGCAGGGCAGACTTTGAACGGCATAATGGTTCATAAGATCTTCAAAGAAAAGCCTATTTACATTTTGCCAAATGAGGTATTGTGTGATGAAAGTCCATTTGTTGGTGAATCTTTAAAGAAGGTCCTTAAGGTAAGATAAACTTTATTTTTTCAATCTATGCACCCCCCCCCCCTCCCCCCTCCACGACCTTGAAACACGATCATCTAATGGACACTTGTTGTTCATGTTGATATATTTAATAGATAGACATAGATGATCTTGGTGATGATGATGAGGAAGAGTTACAGCAAATGATTGAGTTTGCTGATAGCGTAAGTGTTCAACAGTCTATAACTGAGGCAGCCCAAAGTACCAATGGTCTATCTGCACCTCAACCCACTGTGCTAACATCTTCTATAAGTACATCTTCTATCAGTGTAGTGGACCCACCATCCTCTAGCAGCAGAAGCAGTGAACAGCCCAATGAAAGCACAAGTAACCAATTTATGAATTGTTAGATCCATTTCGTTTTATTATTTTATTCCTATGGCCCTCTGTACCCTAATTTTGTCATTCTCTTTTCGTTTTACAGAGGCCAACATTAGCAATCCCCACATGAACTGCTCGGCTACACCCAGAGTGATTTGTGAGAAATGTAGCTGTACATTCCCTTTGGGGGAACAATGCATACGTTGCATACAGAATGAGGAGTTTGAAATGTCATTGGCTAAAGATGCATCCCCACCCTCAGTTCCAGAAGAAGAAGTCTATGCTGAGCCTGATGTTGCACAATTGAGGAATTTTCGCCTTGCTCACCTAATGGGTGTTGAGAATACTTCAGCTGTCCAGGAGCATACAAATCACCCTGGATATGAAATCCTGAGTGATCCACCAGAAGTGCAGGAACCAGCACCACAGGTCCTGAAAATTCATCGTATCAGTATAAAAGCAGATCTTATCAAGGAATTTAAAGATCCAGGCATTTTGCATAGAGAGATAGAATTTAAAATTATTAATGAAAGGGGTGATCTTGAAGCAGGGATTGGTGTTGGTATTGCTCGTGAAGTTTACACACTATTCTGGAATGAATTTTCCATTAGTATGACAATAGGTGAACGGGAAAGGGTACCATTCATCAGGCATGACCACTTCATTGAAGAATGGGAGGCAATAGGTCGCATTTTAGTGAAAGGGTATAACTCTGTGTCCTATTTTCCTACATTCTTTTCCAAAGCATTTATTTGCTTTTGCCTATTTGGCACAGAGGTTACTGATGATTTATTTATTGGTTCCTTCAAGCGTTATTTATCACAACTAGAAGAGGATCTGGTTGAAAGTGTCCTCAGGAATAATGACCTCCCTGGTGAAGAGGAAGAATTTCAAGATTTCCTAGAAAGGTTTAATTGCAGGTCCCACGTCAAAAAAGAAAATGTCATCAGAGTTATCCTTGAAATCGCAAGGCAGGAGCTTGTCCAAAAGCCCCACCTTATGGTTGCAGCATGGCAGCCAATTCTGCAGCAAGGATTGAAGCCATACAAGCAGTTTCAATCAATAGCAGCAGTTTTAGAACTTTATGAAGCACTTAATCCTACACCCAAAAAAGTCCTTGACAGCCTGTCATGCAACCCAACCACTGATGCAGAGAGAGATGTTTTCAAGTTCTTACTTCGTTTTATTAGAGGTCTCGACACTACTAAGTTGGTACAGTTCCTGAGATTCACCACAGCAATGGATGTAATGGGGGGACACAAGCTACAGGTAGCATTTGTTAAGACAGAGGGTTTTAGTTCCAGACCAGTGGCACATACATGCACTCCATTACTAGAGCTTCCATCAACATACAATAATTTTGTGGAACTCAGAGAGGAATTTACTAACATCCTCAACCGAAACAACTGGGAGATAGACATTATGTAGACTGCCATTAGCTTTAAACAATAATTAGTTTTCAAAGTATTATTACTGCTTTTTGTTTCTAAAAACCTTGATGTTTTCATCTCCCTCAGGAAACTCTTTTCATAGACCATTTCAGGGTGAGCACTACTCAGTGTAATGTTGTTGCTTCTATATATATATATATATTTTAAAGTAAGCTTTAGTAATATAGGAAATTACCACTTTATTATCAAAGAATCAATAAGAAATACCATTTTAATGTCCTCAAAGTGGCCTATTAAACATCATCATGTTCTTTTTCACTATAGTTTCTTAATAACAAAGGTGGTATTTCCTTTTTAGAGACTGTATATTTTTTTCTCAGGAAGGCGATATTTGGATTTTCAGCAGAAAAAAGCTGACCACCCCCTCTTCATTGTCAACTTTTTACTTGTTTTGATGCTTTTCATTTTGTAAGTACTGTGTGACATGAATTTTTGTGTACCCTGCTGTATTTAATTTTTTGCTGACTCCATCAAATCCTGCCCTTCTAAAGTAAAAAAATAAACAGTTTGATACCAAATCCTTTAGCACAAAATGTTGGGTTCCTTTCAGTTGGCCATGCGACTCCATTAATTATGTTGCATTTAAAATTAATTGACTGTTGAGAAGTTATAGAAGTTATGTTGACAGTTTATACCTGTTAATAACAAGTAATAATAGTTATAGCTTTTTTTAAGGGATATGTTTAGAATAAGGCAAACCCTTGTCAGTGTTGTTCACTGCATGTCATTTCTAATGCCTTTTATAGGTTTGTTCAATAGTGGAAAGGGTACCTGCTGTAGTTCAATATAAAAGTATGTGTAAAGGGTTGACATTTTAGTAAAAAGAACAGACACTAAGAATCATTGGTAACATGCACAGTATGTGAAGCAATATTACAACACTGCTTGTACTATACTTTTAGCATATATATCCATTGTTGCTTTCAATTTTGAAACAAATTATATCAGTATGACTTTTTGTTCCAGTTTAGCAAACCTATGAACAAATATAAACTTCATAGGTAAAATAGTATGTGAAAGCAGAGCAGAATTTTAACACTGCTTATACCTAGATGATTGGACTACAGGTAATGTTCTTTCACTTGTTAAAAATTGTTTGACATGTTAAATAAAACAAAGTGATGTCAGTATATAACATTGTCTTTCATTAATTAATTTGATATTGTTTTGAGAAAATCACAAACTTTGACAAACATGTCTATTCCTGAATTACCATCATCCATCAAAGGGTCTGGAACAAGGTTTTGCAATAAGGTCATTTCTTGAACTGTGAGGTGCATTTCATTGTCAGGAACTACAACACTGTCATCAAGGTTCATCCCAGATAACCCTGAATCAAAATCAATTCCATACAACTCAGGTGTACATTCCTGTAAACATTCAGGGTTATTCATCATACCTGTCTGCCACAAGGCCATTGGCGAGTGGAAGTTTTCAGTGCGTAATCCATGGTAGTTTTACTGACCCACAAATTGGTGCAGTGAGCGCTGTATTCTATGAAGATAGATGTAATGCAGGGCAAAAAGATCTTGCTCACTGTTGGAATCCAGCAGGTTCAGCTCTTCGAGGAAGCAAAACAGGTCTTTGTAATACCTTATGACCACTCTGTTCATTTCTCTCCAAAGTCTTTCTATCCGAACATTATGCACACTCCTGCCTGCAATGAAACTTCCTCTGTTTTCACCCCTGTTATGAACCATGTATCGTGCAACATCCACATTCTCCCCTCCATGATCCCCTCTAACTCGAAGAGGCAGTCCAAAATCTCTTACACCCTGAATAAAGAAATCAAGTACTGTGGATGCCAAATTATTGGTAGCACATTTTAGATAAATAACTGTCCTACTGTATCCATCTATACAACCATGGATAACAAATCTCCAAGCAATGATCTTATGATTACCATCAATGTGCCACAAGTGATTAGGGGCCTCAACATTGTAACGGCGCCTTTGGATTACAGTGCTTCTTCTCAGTGCTCTACTAATAGGATCAGCCTGTCGCAATATAGCTCTTATTCTGCATCTTTGAACAAAAACACCTTTAGATCGTAGAGCGCCACTAATATACGATTCTCCTGCATAAGGGGTCTGCCGAAGTATGTCTGTTACTGTTGACATCAACTCTTCGTTAGAAATATCTGCATAGCTTTCTTGCAATCCATAACATTGTCTTCGACGATAAAGAGTGCTCTCGCTTATACCAAGGCAAACAGATATTTCTTTCCAGTTCATTCCAGTTTCTCTAAAGTTTTCAATCATCTCCTTACTGATGTCGTACATAGGTCTTCCGCCACTACTGCTCAATGTATTGGGCACCACAGATTTTACCTTTCTTTCACAATGCTGCCTCTGTTCTTTTTCCTTGTCTTTTTCTTTTATGAGCTCCTCAAGCACCCCAAGAAGGTTTTGAAATAACATAAAAAGGTCGTTTTCTTGGTCCACATTGTTTTCGCGTAAAGTAACAAAAATGGCCGAGACGATCTGGAAATGCCCCTCTAAATTATGCTCTATGTATTCAATTGGGATGCTGCCTCGGTTACTAAGACATTCCTGGACCTTTTCAATGCAGCGAATCAAAGAATAAAAGAATTCCTCTAATTCTTCTTGGACACCAGCATTAGACGCCATGTTTGTTGTTTTGGTCTTTTCCTTTTGGCGGGAAAAATTCTCGTACCCAGATCTCCAAGGTAAGATCACGTGATTCTCGTTCCTCAGTCGTAATTCTCGTTCCTCAGTCGTAATTCTCGTTCCTCAGTCGTAATTCTCGTTCCTCGGTCGTGATTCTCGTTCCTCAATCGTGACTCTCAATCATCAATCGTGATTCTCAATCATCAGTCTTCTTTCTTAATCCTAGCAATCCGTCATTCTCAATCATCAGTCGATTTCCCAACAGGCAGTTGCAAACTCAATCACTTTTGAATGGTATGGCTTGCCATAGACTAGTTTTTAAAGGAAAACATGATCAACATAGTTGAAATCGGTGTTTATTCATCGTCAATAAATATATTACCGTTGCTATGCTTGAAATATGTACACTGTCGGCTACCGAATCCTGTGAGGGTTGACTATTGTATACTATCATTCTAGGTATAGCAGGATCAGCTATGCTCTATGGCCTTACACCGTCAAGTAAGCGAGGAACTCTAGGAGCTACAGTCCCATCAGTAGGTGTCTCTACAGGTCAGGCTGTTGGGATCGAATTCGTGTTAACATTCTTGTTGGTGTTGACGGTGTTTGCCTGTACTGATCCCAGACGTCAACATTATGGCTACGAGGTCCCTTTGGCTATTGGATTTTGTGTGACTGTCTGTCATCTGGTTGGGGTGAGTAAAGTAGATGAGTAAAGTCCCATCCTTCATTTTGCAGTCGCTTGAAGTATCATCTGCACTTGCGCGCTGTTGCTATGATTATGCTTGAGACACAAATGTAAGCCAGACTTATGGAAGGCATCATGGCCTAACTGTTTTATCTTTTAGATTCGTTTTACTGGTTGTGGAATCAATCCGGCACGATCCATGGGTCCCGCTGTCATCATGAATATCTGGACTGATCACTGGGTAAGTTGGATACAGCACTAATGCTTACTGATGTTCGCTAATGCAGGAGTTACTCTAGAATTGGAGTATCCGTCTACTTTGTTTGGTGTATGAGCCAGTACAACAATAGGCCTCTTTACCTCCGGCGTAATGTTTTGCCCATTTCTGACCACGTGTCATTCCCAAGAGTATCATTACTTTGTTTAACTATTGCACATGAGAAGACACATGAATATGGATACAACTCAAACGAAGAATCTTGTTCTCAAGAGAATGACACGTGGTCTAAAGTGGGAGAACATTACGGTCATGTTAAAGAGGTTTATTGCTAGCCAGGAGCCCATTGCTAGGAATTTTTATTTTCTCACAATCGCGACCTGCCAGTCTTAGGCCCCGTTTACACGAAGTCGGATATTTTTGAAAACGCTGGCTATGCGTTTCCGTTTAAACACTCGAAGCCGGATATAAACGCTGACGTCACTAAACAAGGGAGATCGCAGGCTCAGGAACTATGCGCATGCTCATTTAGCTCCTATGAGCGTTTTCGAGTCGATGGAGCGTTTTCGTGTAAACGGTCAAAAACGATGCGAAAACGATGAGCGTTTACACGAAGCCGCATGTAAACGCACATTTTTTTACCCGGATAAACAAATATCCGGCTTCGTGTAAATGGGGCCTTAGTCTGTCATCTTAAACTGAAATACCACAGTTTTTAGAATGTACGGGTAGCTCGGATACTTTTGAAATAGAAAACAAAAGCAGAAATTATAATGACAAAACAAGCAACTCCCTGATTAGAGACTAAGTCCGCAAACCCTGGAAATTATGATATTTTTTACGGTAGTGAATAACTCTACACCTGGTGGGGTAAAGAGAGGAACAAACCCAGTTAACATGGCTTTGTATATGACGTCATAGCAGCCATCTTGTTGACGTCATAGCCGCCATATTGGTTGAGGTTATCAAAGCATTTTCGTTTCTTTTAGTTCGTCAACCAGCATGGCAGAAGGTTTCTTGTTATTCTTGTTGTTCTTGGAAATGATTTCAATCTAAGAAACAAAATTCAAGTTAAAATCTTCAAACTTTCTCGAGAAATATATAACTGAATATCATTCTTAAGGCCGGTTTAGACGGTACGACTTTCGCCTACGACTATCGTATACAACACGTTCACGTCTGTCGTAGGCGAGTTGTAGGCTTGATTTACACGCTACGACTCGAGTCGTAGGATGGCGCGAGCGTGGTGTATACGAAAGTTGTAGGCGAACATCGTACCGTCAAAGCCGGCCTTTAGAAAGGTTTTGTTTAATGTCAAAACACTCCTACTGAACAAGATAATTTTTTTCTCTTTTTTCCCCCAGATTTACTGGGCTGGACCGATTGGTGGAGGGACCGTTGCTGGAGTACTTTATCAGTTGGTATTCCGTGCCCGAGAAGAACAGGGATCAATTACTACACCTGCTGACATTGTTTTAAGTAACATTACTCCTACAAACCATCTGAATTGAATTTTTTAAAGACGATAGGCCTAGACCATATCCGAATAAGCTTTATTTATCAAAGCGTAGGATGTGAATAGGATAGGTTTCAATTTATTTTAATTTATTGTGTTAGCAAAAGTCAAAACTTTATCTCTGTCATACCAAAAATAGACCCCTTGCATGTGACGTCAAAGCAGCTCGATCGGGGTTACAAAAGAAAAGAATTTCTGATTTTCTTCCGTTCTCGGTAATTAAACTCGTCCTTGAGCCTGAATAGGCTATTGACCCATAGGCCATGAGGGCGAGAGAACTAATTGTTTTAAGTGAAATCCAACTAGTTGGTCAAATATATATATAGATAAGAGAATATGAATGAAGAGAAGAAACGCCCGCGCCCCATCATGAGCCTAACCCTAACCTCTTTGAGGCTATTTTTAGATTCTTTGAAGCTATTTTTAGAAACTTTCATTTTGAAATATAGATGCAAATAATTTTGAATTAAAGTTAAATTTAATGTTTTAGTTTTCAAACCCGGCGCTTTTTTGTCTAGTACGATATGACTTATAGGTCTTATATCTGTCTTATAGCCTAGTAACCTAGTAGTAGCTCATCCAATCAGAACGCAGCATTGATAATAGATCATTGTTGGATTTTTAGTTGGATTTGACTAATACTTATTGTATGATTGACGTGGTTTTCCTTGTCATACGTAGGTTATTATCTATACCATATTTTCCGGCGGCTTTAGATGAAGCCCACTTTCCCCGAGAGTTAAACCTAGAAATTTTGTGCCATCGCAGTAAACAGGATTTTATTAGCATTCTCTCCTGGGGATTAAGAAACCATAATCGGATTAAATATTGACATCCTGTGGAACTATTTTAGTGTTCGCGAATACCTTTTCGATCTTAATCTAATCCCTTTTAAATCGACCACTAGAAGAAATTCCTAGATTTTTGAAATCAACAAATATCCGCCAAGCGTTGACAAATGTATATCGGTTATAAATGAGGAGAAAGATCGATTTCGACTAGTTTTCTAGAGGCCTTGACAGAGGTGGCAAGACTCGCGAAGGACCGGCATTGTGGGAAATGGGATAAATTATTTTATGAACACAATATTATCTAGTTTTGGAGTTGGCTTGAAAATTTATTTATTTTATGATTTTTTCGATTTGTGAATGCCAAATTAATGTACATATTTTTCGTTTTTAAACATTACCGCAGTTAACCGCAGTTTTCATTGACTGTTGGCTTATACATATAATAGTTTTTAGAAAAATGATTAGTGTTATGAGACTTATGAACTACAGACTTGAATGTTAAATGCTTTGTCGTTTATCTCTTGCGCTATTAGGATTCACTCAAATAGCAAAAAATCTTTAATCTTTCGGGCTGACCATAGTAAAAAAAGAACGCTATTTGCCAGTCAGCGGTAGGAAGTCGTGAGTTAGATTGACGGAAGCCAAAACCCGTGTTTTGGGCTGGCGCCAGGTGGTGGCGCCAAATTTATCGAGGTCGCGTAAGGGACGGACCATTAGGTTATTGATGAGGGTTTGCTGGAATTTTTGTGGCACGATATTTTTTTCTGGCATCATGACTTTGCAGGATATTTTTTAAAATGTGACAACCAAAATGTAATATAAGGAATTTATTGAATATTCAACGGCCAAAATAATATTACCGATCATGAACGTCAATAGACCTAATCGGCCAACGTGTTGCTATAAACATTTCCACCCAATTCAAACCTTCTGGGAGTAACTTTTCATTGTTCGTTATATTTTGGTTTCACAGTTGAATTCATAGAGACAAACGCTTCTATTCCCAGAAGGTTTGAATTGGGTGGCAACGTACATAGCAACACGTTAGCCGATTAGGTCTGTTTTATTAAATTCCATACACGAACATGCAATGGAACTGTTCCATACATGCGTAAGCTCAAAGCTTGTCACTCTTGACAGCTCAAAATGCAATCCAATCTTAACGCTTTTCATCACTATTAGACTTTCATTTGTAATTTGTATATAACAATTCAAAATACATATTAAATTATTAATATTGGCTGTGCTATGTTAAATTTCTTTTCCTTGAAAACCAATAGTTAAAATTTATTCTACTAGAGCTCAAAAGACTGTTAGTAACAATTCTATAAGTGTTTTGAATTGATATAGAGGCAGCTGGAGACAAAGTATGCTTGAGGCGATGAAAGGGAAACCTGCAGGCCAAACACAATATTCATTTTTTATTTATTTTATTGCACATTAGCTGCTGGTATTTTATATTGCACAGTTTTTAAATAAGTGCTCTATGATATAACTATAAAATTCAAAATGTATTTATAGCTGTTTTATAGTATAATTTATAATATATAGATTTTCTTTTATTATTCATGCATTTAATATGATTATTTATATATGTATCCATATATGTTGTACATAAAATTAATATTTAGATACATGCATTGATTGTTTTTATCATACTCACCAATATTTCTTTCATCTTCACTGCTGAATCCAATAAAATAATCTAATACTTTACATTCATATTTTGTGTGGACGCCAGAAACAATATATATTCCTGAGAATGACATTTATTTCTGCGCCAGCATAAAATTTGGTCTGCGGATTTATGTATAGTACCCAGTCCCCCTATAAAACTTGAACAAGGTACAAAAAATCTTCACTAGAGTAGTGGTTGGATAATCGTTTCAAAACGAAAGGTGTAAAATTTAATTTTGCAGAATCCATTTGTGTTTCCAAACCATCAAACGGCTTTTCACATCACTGACCTCTGTGTTTGCTCAATATTTGTTTTCGGTTACGAGAGGTTGCACGATATTTTTTTGGAGGTTGAAGTGCTTGCTCGATATTTTTTTAAGATTTTCGCAACCCCCCCCCCCCCCCCCCCATCAATAATCTAATGGTCCGTTCCTAATTATCAAAGGTGCTGTAACCGTGACTCTAGCCTGCGTCTTATTTACGAAGAAAATTCCGGATGTGACGCAGGCTACCGTGGCCCTTGCCTAATAAAAGAAATATTCAAAAAATTTTGTCAACGTGAGCTCTCAGTACGATGAAATCGGGACCTAAAATCAATCACCTCAAACCCCCGCGAGAAAAAATTTTTGTCTGAAAGCATTTTTTTGGCGAAACATTTAGGATGATGTTAAGCAGTTTGGATCCGCTTTGGTTGTCGTCGCTTCCTTGACCCCGCCAAATTATATACACTGATTAATATTCAGATTCAAACTATTATTCAAAACGTCCAGAAAACTGCATATGATTTGCACGGTATTCTGTAGTTGCTCCGCATTCAGCATTTTAAGAAGTCATGTCACACCGACCAATCAGTGCGCGAGTTATTTCGAGCATATTTAATAGACTCCCATAGTAATTTCCACCTGAATTGTAAAATATTTTGAAGTCCAAGCAAAGAAGTTATCAAAAAAATCACAAGATACCAAAGAGTGGATTGTTCGCTCTTCATGATAAGAGAATCGAAACCATTTATTTCGTCGAGCATGTGCAGTAAAAATAATGGTTTGTTAGATTTATTTCCGGTGAGCGCATGGGCGTGTACGTTTGCGTGTGCACGTCTGACAACACGAACGGCACGTGGACTAAATCGAATTACATAACTTCGCGTTTCTTTCTTACTGCGCATGATCGACGATTTTTTTTTTCGTCGAGCATGCGCAGTAAGAGATAACAAAAATTATTCAATTTAAGTTCACGCGTCGTACGTTAAGTTTTTAAAACACTTGCGTCTGTGATCCATTAAAGTACAATTATTACTAGTTGAAAAAAAAGGCCATTTCCAGCGGTACGATTGAAGTCCTTTCTCCAAATATGTTGAAAGAAACAATAACCAAAGATTTTTGGATCTGCATGGCAGCTGAATTTCTTGCGACGTTCTTCTTCGTGTTCTTGACGACTGGTTCAGCGATAACCTGGGATCCTAGCCGTCCACCAACCACTGAACACATCTCGCTGTCATTTGGTCTTAGCATCTCTACCTTAGCCATGTCGATACTCCACATTAGTGGGGGTCTCATCAACCCTGCTGTTAGCGCAGCACAGACTGTGACCGGAAAGATCTCTCCAGTCCGAGGTGCTTTCTACATAATCGTCCAAGTCATAGGAGGTAAGAGACGTAAAACGCCGATCAACCCAACCACATATACCAGTACTTGATCCTTTGGTAATTTCATTTTATATCAGGTATACTCTAACTTTATAAGTGCTTTGACCTCCAAATCTACTTTTAAACTGAGTTAGCGCAATGCTAGCTCATTTTGATTTTGCTTATGCATTTATAAATAGCAGGTTATCTATGTCTGTAAGTTTGGAAAACCTTAACCTTAGCACCGATGAGATATTAGGACAAAGTTAGTTAAGAAACAGACTGCATGCTGTTTTCATCTACGTGATCACCAAGTATGCGCAAAATGCCATTAATAACCTCAAGGGGGACATTACAGATTAAGTGACGAAGTCAATTAGTTAATGATAACAATAATAATAATTTTATAATTTCTATAGCGAGATTTTCCATGGTAAAATGATCAAATGCGCTAGTGCTTCGACTGGGCGCATTGTAAGAAGTATGTTTATAAAAAATCGCGCGAAATGAAGAGTTCATTCCTTGGCACTGCTTTAATAAACTGTTACATTGCCAAGTTTGCAAACGTCAGTGCGACCACAAACACATCAAGAAGAAAGAAAAAAAAAGTCATTTGGCGATCAAACTTTTGTTTTGGCTTAAGTGCGACCCGGGCCTTAATAAAAAGTGAAAAAATAGATATTTACAATTATGATAACTCTATTGATATATATATATATGGTATGTAAACGAACTGTACATTGTATAAAAATATGGAATCTGAGAAACTAGATTATAAAACAAACTATCTAAAAAGTAATAAAATAACAATACATGGCTATTGGTAACACTTAATGATAAGCTAATTTGAAATAATGTCTTAAGTTTCGATTTAAAAATATTAAGAGACGGTGCTTATGTAATATCTAATGGTAATGCATTCCAAAGCCTTGGTGCGGCAACAGTAATAGAACAGTCCCCAAGGGTAGCATATGACTTAAAATTAGGTATGTTTAAAAAGTGTTTATCATATGATCTAAGGCTATATTGCGAACTGTTTGCCTGATGTCTGCCTACAAGGGCACTAATGTATGGTGGGGCTAGTCCATTAATGGCTTTATACGCGAAAAGTAATATTTTAAGATCAATACGTAAGTTAACTGGTAACCAGTGAAGCTTCATAGTAATGGTGTAATATGACAGAATTTACACTCTCTAAAAACGAGTCGCGCAGCGGCATTTAGGACTCTTTGTAATTTATCTATTTGACAGTTGGGTTTCAAAAGAAGGCTATTGCAATTAGTTCTTTACATTTCGCTCCATTAGAAGCATCTTAAAAAGTTAACTGACCTTATTAACTTGATTATTGTAATATTATTGATAGAACAATCACCGACAATCTTCACGTAAGCACACCCTGAAATATCAGGAACAGATCAGGAACATTATTTGAAGTGACTGTTTTTACGCTTCAATGGCAGCCCGAGCTTTCTTTTGATGTTCACTTGCGTGATTCCATTACTAGAGTGCAAACAATTAATCCGTGAAACACTTTTTACTAAATAGTACAAAATAGTGCTAATAAAACAATAGAATAATTGGAATTTGCATGAAATTGTGCTATTTAGTATTACTAAAGTTTTACTGTTATATTGTTTGCACTCTAATGTATGAAATACTAGCTTTACATTAGTATGAATGATTAATTCGAGAAGAATTCAAAACATTTTAACGGAAGGCTAATATAACACGTATAGCACGTAATAAGATCGAGAGTGGGCTTTTTGCCAAGATAATATTGCCTGCAGCAAATAAGTCGCGTCTTATCTCATTATCTTAATGTTGAAAGCATTGACTCGAGAGAGTGATCGATACAGACGAACAGTTCGGCCAAGGTTACATACTGATGACAGTAGTTCTGCCGAGTGTAATTCTTTTTTTCTCACGTGTTTTGCTAGGCTCTGCGAACAACAACATCGTTGGATGACGCAGGATGGACAATTGACCCTTTCAAAAGTTGCCTTGGATGCGAGGCTAACGTAAAAAAAAGTGGAAATACAAAAGAAATGCCATAAATTCCATCAAGGAAAAGTGTGATTTCCGTTTGTATTTTCATGTCAGCGTCGCACTCAAGACAATTTTAAGAAGGGTCTGATTCCCCCTAAAGAGACTGCATCAGTTGACAAAGTTAATGTGCAAGTTTTTTGTGTGGAGATGAAGATAGTTAATAAAGCCCTGCAGCACCCCTTGTGGTAATTTATGCTTGCAGCATTGCCGACAAGTCTGAGATAATGTTGTTTAAGCCGTGACGACGTGATCACAGCACATGGCGAATAATTACTGAAACTCGTCACGTGTAGTCAAGCGAGCAGAATATGAGCTATAATGGGAATTTGCAAAAAAAAAAAAATAATAATAAATAAAAAATTAGCGATCGAAAACAAATAAAAACACATAATATTTGAAAAGAACACACAGAAATTACAAAAACTGCAAACTTTGAAGTCGGGTTTAGATAGCAAAGCGCGTCAAGTTATAGGCGACCAAAGTTGGCATATTAAATGTGCCTGAATGTAATTAAGGCGAAGTTAAAACCGAGTCAGTGCCTGTTGCTCAGCGGTTTCCCCATATACGCTTGGGGTGGCCCTCCGCTTTCAGAGGCGTGCTTGCAGCGTTTTGCAGTTTGGCAAGTTTACCCCAACTTATCTGACGATGAGTTTTAAACGGAGAATGTACGGGTGGCCAAGCTAGCCTGGCGCTTTGGGTAGGGGAGGAGGAAGGGGAGGAGGAAGGGGAAGAGAAGTCTGTTACCCAAATGATCGCAAGGAGGGGATGCCAAGATTTCGTCCTCGTTTGCTAAGATGTCTGATTTTTCTCCAATTTATAAAATACCTTCCTGCCAAGGATTTTCATTAAATCTTAAAAATTAGCATAGATTATGAAATTTGCTTGTCATTAACATCTGATTAAAAAAAGTGATTAAACTATAGTGACCTTCACAATAAAATGGGATAAACGACAACAAAGACTTAGATCCAATTTATCAAACCAACTTATATGGGGCGCCGATCCAGTCAATATTCTCATCATTTATTTCATGGCTTATTGTATTTTTATTGTGGTCTTTGAATTTGCTTTTATGGTGATTATATTTAATTTTTGGTAGGACTGAATTTGCTTTTGAAGCACCCGAATTTACTTTTATGGTCATTTGTTTAATCTTTGGCAATCGAATTAATATATTCTAATGCAGGATTTTTTAAATTCTGATCTGAATTTATTTATGGTCTTTGGATTTTTAACATGCTAATTATGATGCATTGCGAGTTTCGATTTGACCGAGTGAGAGACTGGTTGTCAAAACAAGATGGCGGAGCAAAAGGAAAACCCATTTTCTTTAGCATGTCGACGTGCAGCAAAAGCTTTAAAAGCTTTCGAAAATATTTCGAACGCGGATGTACAACATCTTGCTGCAGGTGAACAATCCACATTCGTTCCTCTCTCTCTTCGGATCGTCCGACTCTGTACTCATTCACCGCCTTTCCAAGTTAATCATCTTGTTTTAACAACCAGTCTCTCACTCGGTCAAATCGAAACTCGCAATGCATCATAATTAGCATGTTAAAAATCCAAAGACCATAAATAAATTCAGATCAGAATAAAAAAAATCCTGCATTAGAATATATTAATTCGATTGCCAAAGATTAAACAAATGACCATAAAAGTTAATTCGGGTGCTTCAAAAGCAAATTCAGTCCCAAAAATGAACTCAATTTTGGCGTACACCTAGGCAGGACTGTTGTTATTACCTAGATGTCACTAGCGTGTTGTAGCATTCCATAGAATGATAAGAAATCTCACTTGCTGTACGTGATTGGTTCAATAAATGACGGACCCTAAATGACGTACACCAAGGCAGGACTGTTGCTAATGGTCGTTTGCATTTACTCCGACGTTACTATCGTGTTATAGCATTCCATAGAAAGAGAAGAGATCTCTATGGAAGTCGTTAATTTCGTGCCCTAAAAGATACCTACCTTAAATCATCGCTTTCGAGGATAATCGTAATCTTTATCTTGGGCGTTGTGTTCAGTCCCATTTTAGACCACCTGCCATTCTCTCGAGAATAAGACTTCTTCGTTACAGTTGTTTCCATATTCATGTGTCTTCTCATGCGCAATCGCTATACAAAGAAATAATACTCTAGGGAATGACACGTGGTGTGAAAAAAAGGCATGGGAAAACATTGCGTCTAAACTATACATGTCTATTTTTTAATTTACTTCAAATTTTTTTCTGACCAGTTTGTCTCTATTAACTGATCATTCTAGGTATAGCAGGATCAGCTATGCTCTATGGCCTTACACCGCCAAGTAAGCGAGGAACTCTAGGAGCTACAGTCCCATCACCAGGTGTCTCTACAATTCAGGCTGTTGGGATCGAATTCGTGTTAACATTCTTGTTGGTGTTGACGGTGTTTGCCTGTACTGATCCCAAACGTCAACATTATGGCTATGAGGTCCCTTTGGCTATTGGATTTTGTGTGACTGTCTGTCATTTGGTTGGGGTGAGTAAAGTAGGTTTGAATTACAGTGATTGAAACTGGTGCTCAGCAGATCGTGCTCATTTTATAGAATCAAGTCGAGATCGAGGATACTTGCATTGTTGTTGATTCCACGAGTAGTTTGTCAGGTCTCTCCCTTGATTCCACGAGTAGTTTGTCAGGTCTCTCCCTTGATTCCACGAGTAGTTTGTCAGGTCTCTCCCTTGATTCCACGAGTAGTTTGTCAGGTCTCTCCCTTGATTCCACGAGTAGTTTGTTAGGTCTCTCCCTTGATTCCACGAGTAGTTTGTCAGGTCTCTCCCTTGATTCCACGAGTAGTTTGTTAGGTCTCTCCCTTGATTCCACGAGTAGTTTGTTAGGT
Organism: Actinia tenebrosa; assembly: GCF_029948245.1. Classification (NCBI taxonomy): domain Eukaryota; kingdom Metazoa; phylum Cnidaria; class Anthozoa; order Actiniaria; family Actiniidae; genus Actinia; species Actinia tenebrosa. The sequence goes on from NW_028292569.1 coordinate 36,172,133, forward strand.
CTCTCCCTTGATTCCATGAGTAGTTTGTTAGGTCTCTCCCTTGATTCCACGAGTAGTTTGTAAGGTCTCTCCCTTGATTCCACGAGTAGTTTGTCAGGTCTCTCCCTTGATTCCACGAGTAGTTTGTTAGATCTTTCCCTGTTTATAATAGTTATTATACTATGTGAAGCATTTATTGTTTTATCTTTTAGATTGGTTTTACTGGTTGTGGAATCAATCCGGCACGATCCATGGGTCCCGCTGTCATCATGAATATCTGGACTGATCACTGGGTAAGTCTTGGGGTAATCCATTTATTAATCAAATTCACTTAATCATTGAATTCTCAACACCCCACTACTACCCCTACTGGACCACACCCAACCAACCTTTATAATTTCGAGAATTTATATGTAGGATTATGATTTGTTAGAGACACCCCCAACCACAAAAAAGTGATTGCATTGTCGTCTTTGGGCAACGTCTTTACTATAAATTTAATAATAATATCAACTTGGGATTAGGCTGTAATAAAATACCGAGGGGATATGGCGTTTTTAATATTTCATAAGTAGTTTTTCTTATTGGTTAAAGCCATCAGCCGTCGAGCAACATTAGGCAGATTAAGATTTCCCGTTTTTCCTTCCCGCAAACGACAAACGTGACCACGCTTTCATCGTTTCCCTACATTTCATTTTACCTTTTGCAAACCTTCTTGACAAAGGCAAGTATTCTTTTGTTTATCTACTACTCGGAGATTTTTGCGATTCCTTTTCACTAATTTTAAAGAATTTTTTAATGATCAACTGACATTTTAATGGACAACTGACATTTGTCGTAAACGAGAATCTTAAACTACTCTCTATTATCGGCCTAACCGCAGGGTCGTAATTGATTCCCTGGGTCAGAGATCTAGCGAGGAAGGGAATGATGGGGGGAAGGTACTTCACTTACATTGTCTCTTTCGCCACACCAGTTTTTAGACCTAATACTGATCTAGTTTTTCACAATACTCCATTTTACAGTTCCAATTCAGTGACTACGAATAATAGATAGTTCCAGGCCGAGGCTGCAGTTTCCGCGCATAGCAAAACTATACTTTTTATCGTGCGCGGGAGCTGCAGCCTCAGCTTGGAACTATTGTTCGTGGTTACTGAATGGAACTGTAAAATGGAGTATTGTCAGTTTCACCACACAAGCTTTGCCACTCTCTTCACTGCTACGCGCTGATTGAGACAACAGGGACTGAATAAGGCAATACACTGCCGCCAATCAGAGAATATAAAGGTACCGACCAATTTATTTGATTGATGGAAGTGTATTGCCCAATTTTCCTTTCGCGATTGTTATCTCCATCAGCGCGTAGCAATGAAACGAGTAGTAAAGACCTAATATCTAGAATATTTGACTAGGTGTACTGGATTGGACCATTAGGAGGAGGTATGATAGCAGGAGTACTTTACCAGCTGGTATTCCGTGCCCGAGAAGAACAAGTACCTATCACTGAACCTGGTGGCATTGTTTTAAACAGCTTGGAGTCACGCTAGAGCTCTGGTTTGCTGTGCCAAATATATGTACTAGATTTGTACTACTTTGTACTAGATCACGGTACGCGCGCTTTTCGCGCGTGCTTTATAGACCCTTGCACTGAGTCCATAAGAGGAATAGACCATTTTCGACCGCTGTGTTTCTTGATTACAGACTCATTTACTCAGGTTTAGCCTCGAATCTGTGTCTAAATATTGACAAATACCAACGGTAAAGTAAGAATGCACAATTCAACAATACGAACACTTTGAAACTTGACGGACCTTGACTGGAACACGTTAATATTCTTCACAAAATCGAGGCTAAGCCTGAGTAAATGAGTCTGTAATCAAGAAACACAGCGGTAATTTGGAACTCGAAAAGGGCCTATTGTTCTGGAGGACAAAACAATGGATCTTTTTGAAGGCTTTTATTTTGTCCCCCAGAACAATTCCTCTAGGAAATCAATGCAAGGGGTCTATTTAGCAAATAGATCAGTCTTAGCTATGTTCTGTTCTCTGATAGGACACGACTGGAGCTGTAGGACCCGAAAAAAGTTATAGAAATCACGAGTCGTTGGCGATTTTTGCGAGAAAAATTTTAGATTTTAGAAAATTAGATTTTTACGAGAAAAATAGCGTAAACTTGTAAAAGCTGTTTTATCTTTTTTAAATATCGTAAGTTTTTTAGCAAGAGTTCTGGGTGTCCTTTCCTATTCAAGGCTCTAGATATTGGTAGGAGGGAAAACGAGTAGCTTTAGGTACGAGTCAGCTGTGAGCTGGCTTTATTTTTAATAGTGTTTTCATGAGAAAGACAGCATCACCTGTTGTACCACAGGTAGCCCAAGCAATGCATTTGTGGTGTGTATGGTGTGCAAATGTATGGGACGAAAATATGTATGTTTGAAATATGTACTTTTAAAAAAGGTAAACAGACCTTGCTCCTGTGTTGTTGTTAATGGTATTTAACGTCATTCTGAGTGTTTTTTAGCTGTTTTAGAGCAGTTAAAAAACTTAAGCTTAGGCTACCAATAAATAAACTCACAAGTCTCATTCATGTCAGTGACATCCTTTGTTCCCTTGCACGCAAAGGTGGCCGCCTTATGATGTATATATGATTTATGCTCAAGTGTTGAGTACAGTATACTTATAACTTCAAAAACCCTCAGGTTAAACTCATTTATATTTTGAAATTGGTTTGTCGCTCCAGGTGGAGTGACTACATTGAACTCTCACGATACCGACTGATAAAACTTGATGATAATCGACTCACATACGCACAATCGTACACGTACACTACTTTCCCTACCGCAATTCCCTGACAATTTTCACGTATGGAGAATAACAATAACAGTAACCAAAGAAGCCTGAGAGAAAAACTTTTAGACAGGCATTTATGGATGTGTTTCACGGCCGAGTTCTTTGGCACTTGTGTTTTTGTGTTCACGGTTTGCGGAGCGACATTTACTAGTACAAGGTCTCCCAACCCAGTCTACGTCTTTCAAATTGCATTGACTGTTGGGCTTAGTGTTGCGACCCTTACTTCATCTCTTGGACATATCTCTGGAGGACAATTCAACCCTGTTGTTACTATTGGATTAATGGTATCAAGAAGGATTCGTCTTCTCAACGGACTGGTGATTATCGGTGCACAGTTCTTAGGAGGTAGGTGTCTAACCATTCTAAAACTTAGAAAAATTTAGCATAATACTCTGCCAAGGTGCGCTTTAAAAGGATTGATTTTTCCCCCATGCTTTTCATACTGTTAGTTATTTAAAAAAGGCTAGAGGGCTGCAGCTGTTTATAGTCTTCGAAATCAAATGGTGAACAGGCAGATAAATAAACTCAATCAGTGTCGTGTTTAGGAGAAAGGTCTAATTTATGAGAAAATAGGCTCCGACAAAGAGGAAAACCCCCTAACTTTACTCCAGAAGTTTTTATCTCGAAGACTGTTTGTCTCGCAGATTGAAAAACAAGAATTTCTCATTTTTTATATTTTTGGAGCATGTCATTCCGATTTCTTAAAAGGCATATGTTGAGAAAATAAAGTATTTTCTTCGATATTTTATCTCTTTCTTTTCTAGCATTCTCCAAGTCATGTATCTCCCTCTCATGTGTTTCGCTTGAGTTGAGATTTAGCGTTTCACACAAACAGTATATATTTACTAGAGAGGTTTAATATACAATGTCTGTTGCATTTAAAGGTCTGGAAAGAAAAAGCGTTGAATCCCAATAACTTTAAGAAAATACACAACACATTTAGGTTTTGCAAACCTGTTTTCATTACATCCTATTTGTCATTGGTGCAAGACAGAATGAAAGATTCTAATTTCATTTACTCAGTTATCTCTGTATATTAAAAACGTGGGTTCATATATTCAAGGAAGGTTTGACTGTTCTTTCCATCGTCCTTTCCTGCTGGGTGTCGGTAATTGTAATCTGCCACGTTAGTTGCTAAGGAGTTTAGTAAGCTGTCGTCGACAGAGATGAGGTATTATCAATTATCTTTCGTTCTTTATTGCTCATTTGCGCAAAAAGTATATATATTTCATCGTCAGCGTCAAAAAAATAATTTGGTATAAATAGTTTAAATAAATCTAACAACGAGAAAAAAAAAAAAAAAAAAAAAAAAAAAAAAAAAAAAAAAAGAAAGAAAGAAAAAAAGAGGAACATTGAGAAAGGAACAAAGTATGATTTAGTGTCAGTAGCATTGTTAGTTATGATTTTCAATTTTCGCCACGTCCCTCCCACGAAAATATTTCAAATAACGTGATAACTCCAAAGCCACTTCATTCAAACCTTAATAGTGACTTTTTAAGATCGAGAGAAAAATCGAGAATGAAAAGAGATCGACACTAAAATATTGCACTTATTGAAAAACGCTATCCTTAATGCTTGTCATTTTGACCTCATAATTACAAGAAATATTTGAAGTCTAATTAATTTTAAGATTTTAGTTTTATTTTGGTTCCTTTTCTCTTTCTCTCTCCGAATGAATGAAGAGAGAGAGAGAGAGAAAAAGAGAGACGAGGCATGAAAGGTGAAAGTTAAAAGTCTGATATTTTAGTCTTAATCTTTTGGTGGATTTCCGTTGAACGAAAAGTTTTCAGCGTGTGAGCACCTTGTCGAAAATGTAAGGTTATTCATGTGGAGAAAAAATATATACACGAGAAAAGAAAGCAAATCAATAAAGTAGAAAAAGTGTAATCTAGTTTTAAACATTTTAAAGACAATATTCAGTTTTTTTTTGAAATTGAAAGGCTCTGTTATGTGATTGAAATAGAAATGAAAACCAAGATACGATTTCAGACCCCAAACCTTAAATCTTCGAATTTCTGTCACCTAATACGGATTGATTGGAGATTGGAGTGTTTATAGTGCACCCAAAATTGTTTGAAAAAAATATACAATGATACAACAAATGAATGAATGAATGAATGATGGATGGATGGATGGATGGATGGATGGATGGATGGATGAATGGATGGATGAATTGGATGGATGGATGACTCGGATGGATGAATGGATGGATGGATGAATAAATCGGATGGATGGATGGATGGATGAATGGATGGATGGCTGAATGAATGAATGGATGGATGGATGGATGGATGAATGCTTAAGATATTTCAATCAACTGGACCGATATACTTTCCATTTGCGAGTAAGTGCCCCAAAATAATTCTCATTAAAGTGAAAGGCTTTCATTAATAGGAAAAAGGAAATTGAGGATACTAAACGAGCTCGTAATTATAAAAATATAATACTTTTCTCCATTAAAGCCCGCACATATCACGTACTAAACAACTCAAGTCTTCCTTCTTACGTACCGCCAAATAGCCTTGCGTTAGTAATTCATACGGAAGGTGAATCAAAACACTCTATTGAATGAAACAGGCAAGCAATTACTGTGATGGGAATCCTAGAATAAATAAAATATAATTTTTTCATTGTCTCGCCACTTGTCAAAAAAATCCCACTAATAATGTACTACAAAGAATTTTTTTTTCTGAGAGTAAAACAATTTAAAGTGGTTTGTTGCTAAGTAATATTAAGAATTACTGGTGTGGATACGCATGATAATCGCAGGGATCCGTATCTGCTAGGAAATCTTTGATCGATACGTAAGCAGAGTATTATTATGAATCAAAGAAAGGATACATATCCCATTGAATCACAGTAAGACTACGCGGACTCGATTAAAAATTCCACCGAAAATTCACTTGGTTGTTTAAATTAATTTATATAGGACGCGCGTGCGATGGCTAAATACATGCTCAGACCATGGATTTTTGAGCAGCGCGCGTCTAAGTTTACCGCGAGTCAACCGGCAGGTTTGCCTAATAATACGATCTCTTTTTTTAATTAGCCTTATAATCAATAGGCACATATACAATTCGCAATGCGCTAAATCCCTCTTATAAGCCGTGTTTAGACCTTGGGCAATTACTTGGCGGCGATTTTTTGCGGCAAATTTTTGCGGACGATTGACTGCGATTTTTTGTGGCAAATTTCGCGAAATTAAATCTTTGGTTCAACTCCTTCCAAACGGGACGTCGTCTAGAACATTTGTATTCCCTTGAAAAACCTTTACAGTTACATTGTTTGTACCATTATTCATATGGGCAAGATTCGCAAAAAATGCAGCAAATCGCTAGGGTTAAGGGCGTGTCGAGAGAAATAAGAAACAGTTGTCGCCATATGAATTTCTGGACGTTCCTTAACTCTTCAATTCAGATATCCGCCAATGGGGACCTATAGATTATTCTGGTGGGTGGAGTATAAGATTTCAGATGTTTCCTACCACTTTCTTGAAGCTTGATAGCGAAAATGGTGCAATCACTGGTTCTAGCTTCGCAGAAACATTTGTTTCTTCACACCTTCTATGGGTGTGTTTGGTACCCAAGGCTAGGAGACATAATCAATCCTGGTTTAGCGAACAGAAAGACTATGACCAACTGCTTGCGCACAACATCACTTTCCCAACCAAGTGATTCTTGAGTCTTTCTTTCTAGCGGTTGACTGTAAAGCGAGAAAAAGTACAATCCTTTGGAGAACTATGCCTTCGTCTACATCAACCTTGGCAGGAGTAGGATAGAAGCAGTTCTCACATCTTCTGGTATTTTACCATCCATTCTGTCACAGACCACAAGAAATCGCAGGGTTGTTCCTGAGTATGTGCCCGATAATCATTGGGTTCTGTGTTGCATTGTCATATGATAGGGGGGGAGTAGGTTCTTTTTTTGTGGACATTCCAAATTAACGGCGAAGTTGCAACGACAACACATGTAATCTGAAGCCGCAGAGAACGTTTATGGAATACAAAATCGATGTATGCAAAAATCGAATAATTAAATAAAGTTTACGCGACATTAGTTTTTAAGTTGACCAGCGGCCATTGTTTTGACTGAGGGGAAACGGAATGAGCCGATTTTTTCGGCATTTTATGGGAAAGTAACACATTGCGGGCACAGTAAGACGATAAGTATTCATACTTGCACGAGCACAGGACTGCCGGGCAAACTTCTTCAACTAAAACTAGTCAAACTTCAACATAGGCGACCAGGCTGACGGGGGAACACTTTGATTAAATGTAACATACTGCTTACGTTTTCACAGATTCCTTTCATGGGTGCAGCCTTAATCCTGCGAGGAGATCATTCGCACCAGCTTGATAAACAATTTCATGGAAACCTCATTGGGTTAGTTGCGATCTGTCCTCGATTTATGGGGCACGGGCGTAGATAGCACACGA